>NW_005187680.1:619824-621924 GCF_000239375.1 Pundamilia nyererei | reverse complement strand
CCCCTCTATTAGCATGTTATTAACATGTTTTCACTACAGGATGAAATCAGCATTCCCAAAGTGCAATGTTTCCCTCCTATAGTTTCTGTTTGCAATGACCATCACCAAAATGCCCCCAACAGGTGGATAGAAGGGCTCTGCATTCTTTTTTTGTGTGCTTAGTTTGTAGAAACTTTTTAAATATCTTTTTACAAGACACTTTGAACACAAAGGCTTTCTACTGTGCACTTTATTAAAATTATGCTTCTCCCCACTCTTGTAACATAATATTTACTATATACACATTTCATTTGTAAACAGTAATGTCTTTACTGTGTCCTCCCCAAGTAATGCTGCCATAAAACGAGGATGCGTTTCATTTAACTCCTCCAAGAAAACCCACTGAGATGACAAAATAAGATATTAGTGCTGTGTTAGTGGTTCAGACAGTGCATTCTTCCTCCCTGATGTTTTTGATCGTTTTACTGTACTGTCACCGGCACCTCTCAGCATAGACTGAGAAAGCATATGGCGGTTGACAGACAGCTGCCACCTCCAGTGTGATCGTTAGAAACCGCAGAGAAGAAAGAGATGGGGGTCTGCCTCTGAGCTGGGAGCTGTTATAACAACACACACTCGAATAAGACACTGGAAGCGGCTCATGCGTGAAATCCAGCGAACGAGTCGATTTGTGCGCTTGTGTTTCCATACAGATCTGTTAGTTACGAGTATTATCAATAGAAAAGAGTAATATTAATGTGTGTCTTTGTTAAGGACAATATTTCAACAGTGCCTGTTTGAAACTCACTAAGAAATGTAGTGCTACTTTATGAAGAAAAGAGGACCTACCTTCCAGGAACCTTTGCGTTTCTCCTCCAAAAATTGATCCTGTTGTCGGTGGCCATACTCAGATAACCCCCGTCAGACCGACACCGAAACCGGCTGCTCTCGTGAAGAAACCATGCGGCAACCGCTTCCGCGTTTCACTGGCGACAGCTCGGCCCCGCTCGGCTCTCTCTGCTCGGCCTCCTCATGAGTTTAAACGGTCGAGTGATAGTAATATTCGCTTTCCAGTGTGATGATGTACACTACAGCACACTGTAAGCCGCCATCTTGGGGCGCACCGACAGAAGCGCGTGATTGGTGCCAGACTCTAACAGGTGCAGCAAAAACAGCCAATCGGACGAGCTCGCGGTAGAGCGACGGTCAGTGATACTCGTGGATAAACAGGCACAAAGAGGTGATTCGTTGACACTGAATGCTGGCAGGGGAAGGTTTGGTGTAGACCTCAAACACCATTCTAATGCAAAGTCTTTCTTAGGACTCCAGCCTCTGTTGACGGCTGCATTGTGATGTGTTTGGTTTGACCACTCAAGTCAGCAGATGGGTATACACACTGTGGCAGAGAGCCAGAGATGAATAGTAAAATAATGATTAAATGCAGTGTGGTTGTATAAACACATAGTAAGTGATAAAAGGTGGGTGAAGAAGAAACACCCAGTGTATCATGTGAAGCCCCCAAGGGCTAAAGTAACCTGAGCCAATACTAAGTATATGCTTTATCAATAAAGAATGTTTTAAGCCTAATCTTGAAGGCAGAGAGAGTGTCTGTATCCCAAATCCAAACTAGAAGCTGGTTCCTGAAGGCTCTGTCTCTCGGTCTACTTTTAAATATCCTTGGAAGTAAGCCTGCAGTCTGAAAGTCAAGCGCTGTATTGGAGTGATACCGTGCTATGAAGTCTTTAAGATAAGATGGGGCCTGATTATTCAAGGCCGTGAATGTGAGGAGCAGAATTTTAAATGCGATTCTGGACTCTTTCTAGTCCCAGTCAATACTCTTTGCTGTAGCATGTTGGACCAACTCAAGGCTTTTCAGGGAGTTTTTAGGCCAAGTATAGCTGTCATAACCTAAAACCAAAATCTTGTTGTTGTTTAGAATCATTTTTTCTATAGCCAGAGATTTCACACAAGTTTATCACACAAGTCTAACAGAAACAAGCACTGGTGCCTTTGATATTTTATCTGCTTTTGATCATTCAGTGGAGGAAGGTTCATAAAGCGTGTTTTGGGTAAACCTACCATCCATCCATCCATCCATCCATCCATCCATCCATCCATCCA
>NW_005187680.1:609539-618773 GCF_000239375.1 Pundamilia nyererei | reverse complement strand
TCTAGTCCGGCATCTCCTGGTGTAGGTGTCCTGAAGCGGGGGGAGAGCAATCCTGCAGCAGCGTTCTGCTACCAAAGTGCTATATAAGCACAAGTCCAGTTAGACCTTTTGTCTTGTGCATGAATGTGATCCTCTTAGAATTTAAAAGATCAGCAATTTTGTGTCAGTGGCTAACCTCTTGATGAGATGACTTTGTGACATAAAGTTAAAGAATGTGGAAATGGAAACAAAACCACTACCCTTTGCTAAAGAGATGTACATCAGGCTGATCAGAGGCAAGCAGTTTACTGTAGCTACTGCAAGCTCTTCAAGCCACAAACTGTCATGCAAATCAAAATGCTTCCTCTGAATGTTGACCCTTAATTTATGCTAAGTAATACTTCTCTTTTCCCCCCAGTTGCTGCATTTACAGTCTCTGTCCACATGACGGCAGACATCTTCCGCTCCAGTTAAAGAGCTTTTCTCAAAATGAAACCAGTTCAACTACTACCTATTTACTGTAAATGTTAGAAAAGGGAATTATCCTTTTATGCTGCTTATTCTGTGGTGTTGTCAACACCAGATAGCCGACCACACAGTGGGGACATAGCCATGCTTTTCCTGAAAAAAAAAGAAAAGCAAATTGACTCAGTTCGTCTTATTTTGTCTTATATAGCACATCTTGGCCTCTTTTGGCTGCATTCAAATACAGGCAAATGGAGGTTTTGGGACACAAATTGGTTTCGTTTTACATGTTGGCCTTGTATTTGAATTGCAGGTGCTCTCCTGTGTCTGTTTGTTTAGGGAAATCACTGCAGCACTCACCCACCTGTTCACTCCTCTTTAAGCGTTCAACAGACTTCAACTGACAAAATCCAGGTGAGTGTTAATATTTGCTGGGAACAAGTGTGTGCTGTGGATTTCATGTCATTGAGTGGAGAAAACTCCATTGAAACATTTTCTGGAGATAACTCTTTGTAGAGATGGTTTGGAACTTTCTCTCGAGGCAGTCTTGTGACTTTTGGCTACTGGATTTTGCTTGGTGTGGCCATCTCACTGAAGAAAACAGTGGTATGAAAGGAGCAGGCTGAGAGGGGATGCACTTGTAGTCACAAGGCAGGACAATAGGGAGCTGTGTGAGGGACTGCTGGAGTTGCCTGGGGCACAGTGACTCTCTGCTGTTACTTTGATCTTCCTGCTGTCAGGAAACCATGCCTATTTATTGAATTACATCTAGATGAAGGCATGTTTCGACTTGTCTGCTGTAAATACATATTTTAGTTCTAAATAGTTCATCTTTAATGGCATGCATTTCCCTGAATGGTACATTTCAAAATAAATGTATGACACATGCTCAGTGGAGTTTAAGCCCTCAGCCATATTTTGGCTTGTGTCCCCCCCCCCCCTCCCCTTTTTTGTTCTCCCTCTAACCCCTGAAAGGACAGCATTGTGACTTCTTCTCTTCCTGAATGCTTAAGTGGCAACAAAACCACTCCGACAGCATTCTTAAGAAAAGAGGAACTTTTTTTCTTTCTTTTGTCCTGTCACCATGGCGCAGTGTTCAGCAAACAGTTATTTTTAAAGTTTTCTGAACTGTTTGAGCAAGAAGATATTGATCAATATAAGAGGTCAAGAAGTCCTGAAATCAGTTTTGAACTTTTGAGTTGGAGCTTATTCAATGGAGGTAAGTTTTTTTGGGTTTGTTTTTTTTTTGCTTTCCTGTTACTTATGTCAACATTGCTCAAAATAGTTCTATGGTAATCATCTACTATTGTATACTTTTTGCTGTAAAAAGCACTAGCCAGATGTGAATAAAAGAAAGGGAAACCCTCCCCAACTTTTTAGCATGCTTTGGCTTCAAAGCTCACAGTGAAATCTACTGTGAAAATGTGCATACAAACATATTAGATGTTTGCGTTTCCTCTTCAGGCACATGGTGATGTCTACTGGAATTCTTCATCTCAAGGTCAAGAGGTCACCAACAGCTGTGCTTACACCCTCTGACTGTGACTGGGCCATGAAGGATTGCGAAATCGTTGAGAAAGGTAAGATAGCTCGCTCACGATGAGGAAGTCTGTATGAGTGCTGTGTATGGTGAGCTTAGTCTGCAAAAACTATAACAAGTCCCTCACTAAAAATGCTGATACATCCCATGATCCATAAATAATAAATAGGGCCAAGGATTGTTCAAATTAAAAAGTGTGCATTGAATTAATAATTGGACCTATAAGTATGCTAGGAGTAAAAGCTTATGACGTGCAAATAAAGACATAACGAGATGAGCCTCTTTTATGTCTGTCTTGATTTTGAACTAAAAGTCCAAAGTGCAAAAAGGATTTTTGCATGCTTATATATTTCACAATGCCTGCTTTAGTGGACACTACTCTTTTATTTTCATGGCTGAGTACTTTTGAAAATTTCAGCTTTCAACTTTAAACACATTTCCATGAGGTCCTTTGGTTAAAAAGAACACCAAACATCCGGCTTGTTTTCAGCGCTCAGTTCTAAAGTCTGCATCTTTGATGACATTTTTTTCCCCACTTTTTGCTCTTAGGGACAACCATTTGGGAACTTTCCAGTTTCTTTCAGCTCTTTGTTATCTGAAGCTTTAACCCTTTAGATAACAAAAGTCAGATTGTACTTTTCAGATTGATCAACTGATATATCAAAAGGTGATTTTAGTTTTACTACTTCAAAACAAAACGCTGCCTGGCCCACCCTAACTGTAACTTCCAGTCATACCAGAGCATCCTTTCCACTGGCTACTTAATCAGTGATTGGCCCAAAGAAAACCTGCCATCACCAGTCTTCATTTTATAGCCACAATCAGGTTTTAGATGAACATTTAATCCCAGCCAGATGATGACTTTTTTGGGAAAATCTACACTCACTATCATATTATTCATCACAAAAAATGCACAACAATAATCATTTAGCCAATGTTAATTTGCTTGAAAATGACTATGGTGAGCATGTACTTCAAGAAGAGTGAGGACAAAAAACTGCCAAGAAATTGTTTGGCGGATTCTCTGGAAAGACAAAAGTAGAAAAGGAGACGTGGTGGTGGAATGAGGACTTACAGGAAAGTATTCAAAAGAAGAGGTTAGTAAAGAGAGCTGGCAAAGGCAAAAGGCTTATAGTGAGGTCAGACACTTGTTTGGCTGAGCAGAGAGACTGTGGTGGGACACAAGCACACCTGTACAGCAGGTTGGTCTTATTAAAAACAGAATAGAAATATACTAACAAGTGAAGAGAGTGTGTTGAAAAGATTGAGGCTGATGAATGCAGAAATTTTTTAATTTTGGATGATAGGACTGAAATGTGTGTATTCCTATCCCGAACAAATACAATCAACCTTCAGTTAATACTGATATTCCCTGGTAAATATTCCACATGAATGAATGGCTACATTTCCAGGTATGATCAAATACAACCCATCACCCTATGAGACCTTGGAGAGGCTCTAGTTTTTCTGTTACCCTCACTTGTAAGCAGCTAAAAAAACAGATGGAAGGGTAGATTCAGAAGTCTGTTGAAACTTTATTTATTTGGATATTTTTTTCATTTCTGTGTGACATATTTGCTAACACTGCTACAATTACAAATGTATGTCCATACTGTAACTGCTGCACTGCGTAGGTTCAGGTGTTGCAGCGACCTTCTGGGTGTCTAGCAGCTGACCCTAGATCAGACTGAGGTTAGTGACATTTTACACCTCAGTGCCTGCCTATCGTGCATTAATCCTCTGATAGCACCTGTAACCTTGTGTGTAAATCTGTGAAGGGGAAGACTGACCCACACTTTCCTACAGCACCCATGAAGTCAATATACTGGAGGACAAAAGTTTTTTGTCCTTTGCATTAACTAATTCAAGAAATACTTGATAATACTTAGGCATAGATTTAACTGTGTAAAGACAGCAAAGAAAAAGAACAAGACTTCTAATACGCTTTATCCATACAGCTGATTTGCATACATTTTATACAGCTGTGCTAAATTGAAAGAGTAAAAGGAGACTATGGGATATGTGTTGTGGTGTGCACTTATCATAAAACAACCCTTGGATAAAGTGTGACAGTCTTTATGGCCGCTGTGCTGTGCTGCTGTGCTGTGCCTCTGGTTGTTATCACCCTGCTTATTATGGATGCACAAACAACGTACACACACACACACACACACACACACACACACACACACACACACACACACACACACACACACACACACACACACACACTGCCCCCTGTGCTCAGTCCAATTGACACACTCAGTTTAGTTTTGTGAGAAACTGTGTGTTTGCATGTGCATCTGTCCGTGTGTGTGTGCATGTGTGCATGTGTGCAGTAGACTGAGTTATGAGCATGAAAGAAGCAAATGGTATTTGACCATGTGCATTGTGTTTTATGAGATGAGCAGGCTTTAATGACTTTGTCACCAGTAAATGGACACTGATTTGTAGCACAGCTGTCGCTCCACACTCTGATCAACTCTGGAACCTTCTAGAGACACACTTATGCAGAATTAGTAAATATGCACCACATCCCCAGCATTAAAGACCTGTGTTTAAACCATATATGCTCACAGAATTGTTCACCCAGAGTGGGATTCTGGCACAGACTCATTAATGGGTGTTAATGGTACAGAGAGTAACTGCAATCTAAAGTGTAATTGAACAAAAATTACAGCTGTACAGATGCAGGCAACAGTCATGCATTAGATTTCATATTCAATCAATGCTACTATTCCTCAGAGATACCGCTGATCTATAACCTGCTATCAGTAACATGGCTTTGATCCCATTTTTGTAGATACTGTGCAGATGGAGTTATGTTATTTATTAACACAGAGCAGATGTAGCAAGAGGCTCTTTTTGGAGCAGTGAGATGCTGTTCAACCCCCCCACCCCATAAAACAACCTCTATGTTTCCCACCACCCTGCTTACATGTCCTCCAAGGGTGTTTGTTCTGTAGTTCCACTTGCACTGCTTGTGTTGGGGAAGGGTTTAAAAATGGAAAACCAATTTGGAGATGGGTGATCAACATCACAACATGAATCACTGTAAGCCTGGTCATTTCATCCTTGCCTAGTTCAATAATCGTGGCGCAGGTGTAGTTTCAAAAGGTAGAGCTGACAGTTTTGCCTTTTATCTAAACATTTAAAATAACATATATGTGTTTGCAAATTGTTATGTTAAAGTTGAAACAACTTTTTTGCATATAATCTTATAGTTTAAGAAAACAGATACATGGAAAAATGTAATGTTGATATGTATTATTAAAAAGAAAATACAATAGTGTTTTCCAAATAAGAATTGGCAAATCATTTTTTAAAGGCTGTTTTCTCAAATCAGTTTCTTCCATAGACTGTATATAAATGATGGATGTTAACACTGTGAGGTCACTCCGGTTTGTAATGTCTTGTCTATGACTTTACTTGAGTTAGAAATACTCTAGATGATTTTTTTTCTTACATAAATGGAAGCCTGTACTTTGCCCTATAACTTCAGTTCCTCTTGTCAAGTAGATTAACATTCCTCCCCAGGAATTTGATGTCCTCAAGTCATCACTGTAGCATTTTAATGTCATCAGAATGACAAAGCTTTATAAAGTGGGTTTCACACAGAAAGTGATTAGTAGTAATACAGGAACCTAAGACCGCAGATTGTCAATGTTGTTCAGGGACTTGAAGCTGAGATTGGCCAAATACTCTTTAATAAAGATGTCACTCTCAGGAAATAATAACTTTGATGGCTGCTTCTTCAAATCCATGAGAGATGCTAGCTGGATTAAATCAGCCCGAATGTTTGCGTTTTTTTAGTCACAGACTAGGGAAAGTAGGAAATGCTCAGTGTAAGATGCTTAATTAATTTTGGACTCTCAATAGCAGAAGAAGAGACTTGGGTATAAAAATGTGAATTCAGTCATTTTTTAGTTTTAAACATGTTTTTGAGAGATTTCTACATTTTCTGCCATTCCCTTGTTTTATGGCAGGTGTTCTAATAAATTTGTTAAGCAAAAATTTGTTACTCTAAGGTAACATAGCCTGACACTGTAAAACACGGTAAAACTGTCAATCACAGGAAGCATTCACAGGAAGAAGAGGACCCAAAAGCAGGCCACAGGGAAAAGCTCAAAATACAATTCTTTAAACCAAAACAAGATTATGCATGAACACAGAATTAGAAACAAAACAAACAAATACCCAACAAGTTAAACATGATTAATGCGTACTGTTCTCCTCCTCTCCTCCTCTGGCTCCGTTTTGTCCCCAGTATACCTTTTTTGCTTTCTTCTGACCATTGCTCATGCTAGGGCCTTTTCTCTAGGACCTAGGTCAGATTGACTGCTTTTCTTATCAGATATTTATCTACTCTGGTCTCACAGCATGACTATTATGTAATTTCGTCTTCATCTTCTTCTGTTTTACTGGCAGTTGGCAATCAATTTAATTAGAGCAGGTAGTTGTACTGCCCTCCGTAGAAGAGAATGTAATTGTTCTGCCTGTTACTAATCAGCTGGAAGCAGATAATCTTCCACACCTATGTGAGGCGAATCAGTGGTTGGGAAACACTGAATTAGACTACGTATATGATTTTTTTTCTTCATGATTTAAACCAACACCTCTCTAAAAGTCAAAGACGGTAAAATAAGGGACAGTTGTGATATCATGTCCACCTCAAATGCTTTTCTTATTGTTAGCGCACACATTTCAAGCAGCTCCTCACACAAGAATTGCACAGAATGGTCAAATGCTGCTGTGCAGGTCCATCTTCTTTATACTTAATAAACCTGCCCCTGAGTAAGTTTGACTTTTGAGAACTGACAGATCTGGGATCTCATCAAGATTTCACTGAGAATGTCCTGAACGTATGGAGAACAGGACCTAGGACTTTTTTCAAACAGTGGCCTTGCTCCAGGTAAGGTCACTGTTTTGAATACAGTTAGTTTCAAACAACACTTCACAATTTGTTTGAGTGACCCTTTATTTTTCTTGACATTCAATTGCATTGTTTGACGTAAATATTTGTTCGTGTTTTGTTTTGGACTTGTTTTAAATTCTTGGTATGGTTTTGCCATACACACACTGTTAGCTTCAGCCTTCACCAGCAGATGTCACTGTTGCAGAGTGTTTACAGAGTCCCACAGGTTTGGTGTTTTTAAATGATTTGCTTTACGGTTGTCAGCACTGTCTTCTTCACTTCACTGCATCACCTTACAGACATTCAAACGGTTGCATTGATCTATCAATCTGTCCTGTTTACTCTGCAGACTCAAAGCTCACTGTCAGCGTAACAGGTGTGCCCTTTTGATTTCAGGGAAATGTCAGATGATGATGTGTATGAGGAGTGCGTTTGTGTGAGGCCTGTGCGTTATCAAGTTTGAAATGATTTCTCGTGTTCTGCTCTCTTACCATCATGCACTCTGTGTCTTTTACACTCTCGTCTGTTTCTCTGTGTTCATTTAGCAGTGAGCCGCAGCAGCAGCAATTCCACTCATGTATGCTGCACCTTGTTGACTTTAGCCTCATTAAGAGACCAAATGAATATGACGAGTTGTGACATTAGGCTACAGCTGGAACAAATGCGCCAGCCGCTCATTCTCTGGCCTGGCCAATTTTTTTCTTCACTTTGTTTCTCCCTCCCTCGCACACACATACACACACAACCACACACACACACACACACATACATGTGCTCGTTTAGTTTTCGGGAAAGGGCTCGGTGGGGTTGATGGGTTTGCAACAATATTGGAAATGTAGATGGGCCTGTGTTTTGAATTGGATTGCATGCTTTGATGCAGAGACAGATTGTAAACTGTGATTTTATTAAATCCTTCATTAGGATTCATCAGTGAGATTGGATCAGAAAAAGGTCACTGTGCAGATGCCCCCCCCCCGCCCCCCCAAACCTCTCTCTTTCCTCTTTTCTCCATCCCCCTTTAAACATACCCTCCTCCTCCATCCTTACCCCCCTCCACCCTTTCTTTCTCTGTCTGTCTCTGCTTCCACTCAGCGAAGCATAAGGGGGACTTGCTCCATCATCTCCCCCTCATGCACTCTGGCTCACTCTCTCTTCTCTCGCTAGCCCTTGCCCAAAACAAATTTGTGATGAAAATGGGAAAAAATTATCATCATGGGCCTGCTAGAAAAACACAAGGTGAAAGTGACATTATCCCCCCCAACCCAGCCCACCCTGGACCCCCCCCCCCTCCTCACCGCCATCTAGGCTGGCGCCAGTGGGACGCCTGTGCCACAAATCATTTGTATACTCTCATTTCTGCGAGCGGGCCGCAATGTTGCTTACTGCTTAGCGAGCAGATGACTTTCAGAAAGAAGAGTGAATTGGGAGGGAAGGATGAAGAGACGGGGCAATGAGTAAAGAAGAAGAGAGGGAAGGAGGTGTGTGTGTGTGTGTGTGTGTGTGTGTGTGTGTGTGTGTGTGTGTAGGGGGAGGTGTGGCGATTTCCATGTGAGGACGTCTGTGGGAGTTGGATCTGAAATTGCGAGGGAAATTGCGCGCGCCATATGTCAAGTTGTGCAAAGGAGGGTTCTCATTGTGCACCTATATTGTGTGTCTGTGTGCTTATGAATATGTGTGTGTTTTCTGTTTCAAAATGAAGCATCTGGGCTGTTTATTGAATCACCTTCACCATTGTCTGCATTCCCTGCTATTATCGCCAAAAGAGCTGCAGCCACCCCCCCACCCGTCTACTTCCCACTGTAACAACTCGGAAATGGGAAATGTGGTGCACATATTGTCTGTAGCTAGTGTTTGGTCATCTTTGTCTCTCTCTTTCTCTGACACACACACACACCCTTCCCCCACCCCTGCCCAGTGTGATACATCATGATTCTTCTGGTACACTGAATACATTCTCTATGGAGTCTGAGCCCTCAAGTCCATGCAGGCGAACATGTGACATTATATTCCTGATTTTAAAAAAAAGGTGTTATTTCACTTCCGGCACAGACACACACACTTGTTTTCATATGTTAGTGAGGACATTTAATTGAAATGATGCTTTTCTTTGCTGCTTACCCTAACTATCAAAAATGATTGCCTAAACGTAACCATAATCTAATTGTAACCTTGACACAAAAAACATAATTTCGAATCTCAAAAATGCTTTCAAACTTGTAGGGATGGGCATTTTGTTCCCATAAGGGACTGTTGGTTCCAACAAGTATAGTAGCATTCCAATTTTTGGTCCTCACAAAGATATCTAAACATGGTATACACACACACACACACACAC
>NW_005187680.1:608468-609499 GCF_000239375.1 Pundamilia nyererei | reverse complement strand
CACACACACACACACACACACACACACACACACACACATACTTCAAGTCCTAGTATTACAGAAAAACAACCATAGACACACTTATCAGACCATGCATGTTTATATAAATATAAGCACATACACCCATATTCCTCCCATGGCATGGCGACGTACACTATTACCTGCACACAAATAAAAAATACTCTCTTTTTTATCATCTCTCAGTCTCTGTCATCCTGGCCCACCCACACAAAAGCCACCCCACATGCATAACACTCACAGTTAGGTTCATTCTGCATAAATATAGAATGGAGACAGTGTGGCACAGTGACCTGCAGAGGAACCCGTGTATTTTGCCTGCAAGTTCCACAAGGGCCCTGTGCTTCCAGGAAAGCCATGCAGTATTCATGGCTCAGTCACGGGAATCCGCAGGGCAGGATGGTAGAAAATGCAGTGGAAGTATGGTGCTAGCAGCTCAGCAGGATAGTGAAAGTGTTACACAATATGCACTGTAGATCCTCAGTGTGCTTTTGTATTTGATGCCTGATCTGTGAAGTGGAACGCCTTCCTTTCAGATAGTCTATATCAGGATTCAGATTTGCTCTTCTATTTGTCTTCATACATTTTGCACATGTGCGTGTGTGGGACTCTGTTTCATAAACATGTGGTCGTGTGTTCATGTTTCATGTGTTTGTATGTCTTTATGCTCCACCTCCTGCTTTGAGAAATAGGTCCTTTCTTTATTATCACCCCAAAGGCAGTCTGACAGTTTACTGTCTCTCTCACACACAGACACAGACACACACAGACACACACAGACACACACACACATGGTGGAGTTCCCTGTGACCCACATTCATTAGATTCAACCCTGTGGTGCCTCCAGGGATCTTAGGGGAGTTATGCCCCCTGCATTGAGGGTCTTGACTCTGAGATATGCAGCCCATGAACCCCACAGCATTCATCCTGTTTAGGGGGTACTGCACTTAGCAATGCTGGGAGGTCGCAATTGAGACGACGAGACCAGAGATAAAGACGTTTGGCTGACTGCA
>NW_005187680.1:590876-602518 GCF_000239375.1 Pundamilia nyererei | reverse complement strand
CTGACCCACAGGATGCTCCAAGGGACATGGTTGAATGCCTTCTTCAAGGTAAACAACCACATGTAGACTGGTTGGGCACACTACAGTGCTCTCTCTCGCAACCTTGAGAGGATGGTGGTCCAGTGTTTCACGACCAGGATGGGAACAATATTGCTCCTCCTGAATTGGGAGGTCAACTAATGGATGGACTCTCCTCTGCAGCACCCTGGTGTAGATCTTCCTGGGGATGTTGAGAAGTGTGATCCCTCAGATATCGGAGCACACCCTCTGGTCCGGCTTCTTGCAAAAGAGTGCTACCACTCCAGTGTGCCGATCCAGAGGCACTGTCCCCCACTTCCAGGACTTTTGAGTTTAGCTGTTTGCCTTAATTAATTTCTATTCATTGAGGACTATCTCACCATATATGTGTATATATATATATACACATATATATATACACATATGTGTGTGTGTGTGTGTGTGTGTGTGTCTGTAGAGAGCGAGAGCGAGAGAGAGATAAGCCTTGAGTTAAGTAGTTTATCTTTTCAAGATTGCTAAATAGGTTAGAGAGTGTGTCCCTACACACTCTCTAACCTATTTAGCAATGTGATTTCGTTAAAAACTTTAATAAAAATTAGTCTAACCTTTATGTTTTACAGTCCATGGCTTCTTAAGTTTATCTTGCCTTGAAATAAAAAGCACAAAACAAACCTATTTTCCTTACACGGCAACAATAAAGAGGCTGACTCCACTGAGGACCATAGCTTTTTAAGGCCCAGTCAGCGAAACACAAAAACCTTTTTCCATAAACAAATAACCAGCGCAGCATAATGAGAGTAATAACAACACATTTAAATACATTTTTACGATAAGGCATTCACAGTTGTCCTTTAAAGATGAGAGATAATGCCTTCTTTTTCATAGAAACATAGGGATGGGTTTATGAAATGCTGTTTTCTTTTTTTCTGGGGAAAGTATTGTTTTGAAACTTTTCCAAAGTGAAAAGTGACTTGGGACAAAGTTTGTTTATTTCCTCATTATGGATGTGAAGCGTATCTCCCACTGGCGCACGCCGTTTTAACAGACGCTTTGTATGAGCTCAGGTGTCACACAAAGTTGTCTTGTTTTGCAACAGAGCACCACTTGTGACAAACTGCAAACTTTTCAACCAAGTTGGAGAATAGGCACTTTGATACTTGAAGCCTTAGTTTGGCGCTTTCCTTTCTCAGACCAGGTGGGCGCCATTGAGAGGGAAATGTCTTCTTGGAGGGTGTAAGTTTGGGGCTGTAACTCATGAACGGGACGGCTTTGAAAACACACAGGCTGCTGAGTGAGTGAGTTTTGTAGACACTGAGCTCCTTTGCGGTTGCGTTCTTCAGCCCTCATGAATAATTCGGCAGCGTCGCTTGTCACTGTCCTTGTTGTTGTTGTCGGCTGTGGTGTCACTCCTGTCTGAGAGAGACGGAGGAGACAGAGGACTCTTTACACTTCAGTCTCCTCTGCACTTCCTATTTCATTCACGAGGAGAGGAAGCGGCGGGGCTGTGTGCTGCGTCTTTGTACAAGTAAGAGAGAAGGGGAGACAGATAGAGAGAAATCATGTCTGCCTGTCTGGCATAATGGTCTGTTTGTGCTCCTGTTATAGTTTGAAGGAAGGAGGAGAAAAAGGCAAGGAAGCAGGAGAGTGAAGAGAAACTCTGCAAATGCTCGTTGTATTCGAGTTCTTTAAGAATAATCTGTAGATTGACCTTTTTTTGTGTGTAGATGAAAAGACGGATACAACTAACTTCCAAGAGAAAATGAAAATAGAGGAACTCACTGAGGACGAACATTTAAAACACTTAATCTGACACAGTGAATGACATTCTTTTAAATAAATTTTATTTCCCTATCTGTTGCAAATGTGGTAACAAAATAGCGGACTAATGAAAGTACTACAACAGTCTCAAGACTAATAGTTTGTAGTCTTGAAACTTGATGCCTGTATTACAAAGCAAGATCAGCATATCCAGGATATATTTTCCAAACGCTGGCAGTTACTACAGGGTTTCCTAATCTAACCATGAGTGTAAGTAAGCCAAATGTTAAAGACATGTGAATGTAGCATGAGTGCTTTAACCACTCTCACTGTATCAGTGTAGTTTGTTTACAGCCAGGAAGAAAAGCTGCTCAAAGTTATCATACTTATCAGTGTTATTGCTTTAGCATTAAGACAAAGGAGGATCTGAATATAATTAAACTATGTTGTGTTTTATTGAATCAATGTGCTGCTCAGATGTTTTCTTCTGATACAGTTTCAGCTGTAACCCTGGTTCACTGGTCTGGGAGCAAGTCAAGAAAAAGCAAAACAAAACAAAATTTAAAAAAGCAAATAGGTTTACTTGTAATAGACATTTAAGTGTAATTAGTGCTCTGCTTTGAGAGTAAATTGCCATATTATAGTTTGTAATAACAAAAACCTACTTTTTCCTTATTCACATAGGGATGCCACAGCTGTTAGCTGCACATGTTTGATTTTGCTTATTTCTTTTCTCCACATACTCTACCTGATGCAATCACCATTGATTTGTGGCTCCTTACAATAACTGTACCAAGGACCCTTTGCTTATTGCACAAATATAATAAAACCACTGCACTAAAGAGCCACTATGGTAAATATATACCTTAGGGAGGTAGGTTATGTAACTAAATAGAAAAATTCAAATATAATAATATAAAAAGAAAAAGAAAAAAATAGTTGCAAGACAAGAAAACTGTGAATGTAGAAGTAATGTGTTGATTGTTTGTTGTTTTGGATCAATTTATTTCTGATAATCAGTATGCTAAGTCAGGTTTACCATCGCTGACCTCCAGTATTTGATAAATATATGTTTTTGAATTCTCAGGGAGAATTGTTCCATCTGATATGTCTCCTGTACTTTCTTGACCCAGTTGTTATATGTTGGTGAGGGGTTAGGTTTGAACCACTTAAGTGTTATACAGCTGATTGCTGCAGTTAGCAGGATGTCTTGAAGATATTGTTTAGCTGTTCCATCAGTGCCCTCTGGTATTAAACCCCAAAGCACCACATTCAGGTCCTCTATGAAATTTTGGTGGAATACATCTTTGGGTGTCTTCAAGATTGCCTCCCAAAATATTGTTAGTTTAGGACATGACCATAATATGCTAGTATTGTCATTCATGTGTGGCCCATGTTGTCTCCAACACTCACTTAATTGTGTTGCACTAATTTTTTTTTCACTATTACCAGTCTAAAAATAAAAACTAGAAAATACTAATTCTCTTTTATCTGAATTCCCTCCATGTATTGGAGGTGTTTAGCAGGGGTACTCTCGTACATCTTTCTTTCCACCTAATCTAAGCGCAGTTTGTCCTCCCATTTTTGTTTTTCATCTGAAATGCATTGTTCCAGTCCATACTCCAAATTATATGATGAGGTGACCTATAACTTCTATAATTTATATAATTTTATTAAAGGTTTTCCATTTGCTGTGGGTGCCAAACCTTTCTTCATTCTTTATGTTTGATTAAGAAAGTCCTCAGTTGAAGATTCTTGAAGGAGTGTGTGTTTGGAGTGTGAATTGCTCAGTTAGTCAAATGACATACAGACTGCCATTATTATGAGCTAGTCCATGTTTTGACCCTAAACTCCTTTTGAGAGAGTAATATTGGTAATACGATATCCAATGTTTTTTCAGTTCTATTCTAATTCTTGGTTGTTTCCTGTGCCACGTGAATTTTGAAAACAGTTCATCAAATTTATTAAGTGTTGATTAAAAATATAAATGGGTAACAGAGAAGTTTAGGCAGCACACTCATTATGTGAATGTGTGTGAATGTTAGAATAACCACAGAAAAAGTGCTTGAAGAGAAGTACCTATATGTCACTGTCATTGTCTCTAATGACTTGTTCTAATAGTTCTGTATAGATATTGAGGCTTAGTGAGCGGCTTTGTCTGCACCCAGGTTCTTGGGTAAATTGTTCTGATGGAAATCCTTGCAGATTACAATAGAGTTTGTAAACTGGTATACCAGATTGCCATTACACTTCTCTCTGGTAGTTTTTTGGGGTGGCTTTTCAGCTTAATAATACATGAGAGTTCCTGTGAAAAGCTATCAAACACTAGTTTTATGTGCATAGTTTAAACTGCATGTCAGTCAGTTGTCCAATTACTTTTGAGCCTTATATTGTAGGGGACCGTGTATAAAAATGGCCTGAACAGTTAATGCAATACTTTTGTTAAACCCTTTGACTTAAAGTTGAAAGTCTGCACTGCAGTCACATAGAAATTGTGTCGTTGTTCAAATATTGGACCAAAATGTGTTTATCAAAAATGACAGGTTCTGATGAGCGATGATCTACATAGAAACAAAAACATAGTTAATGTATCCGGAGCAATTTTGGAAATACACTTCAAAATAGAAATTTGTGTCCACTGGAGTTTTCCATCACTGTCAGTATACAGAAACTAGAAAGGTTAACTTTAGTGCCAAGTATATTACAGTTTTTCTCAAATGTTAAAACACAAAAGCCAATCCTGTAACCCAAATGACCAGTAGTCTAAGCACATTTACTAAATGTAGCCACCATATTCCAGTGCCATAAACACATGTCACATGAAGACACAATTCACAAAACACAACCCTCTGTACTCATAAATCTAAACACATTTTTCCTTGCTAAAACACATGTTGCAAAACAACTCTGCTCATATTCTCAAATGAAAGCCCATGTGATGCAAAATGCTTGCCACAGTCACCAATCTTTGAACACAGGGAACACACCTGGCGTCATTCACTACACACAATGACTCAAAATTGAAGACACTTGTTGCTAATGCTGTACCCACATGTAAAAGCAAGTTCAGAGTGCACAGTATGCTGAAGATTCCAAACAAACACAATGGATGAAGGCAGAGTCAGGGGAAGAGGAATTTGATGCAGAGGAGGGAGAAGAGCTGGCCCTGGAAGAAGAGGAGCAGGCCAATGAGGAAGAGGAGTTCAAATGAGAGGAGGAAGAGGAGCGACCAACGAGGAAGAGGAGAAGGCCAACATGGGAGAAGGTCCAGGAGGGAGAGCAAGACAACCTCGCACCATCATTACTGACGAGATGCGAGCAACAGCTCAGCGACATGATGCCGCACAGTGATTGTGGTGTGTGTGTGTGAATAACGTAAATAAAAAAACATCACACCCTGTTCATGTTTTCAAGATTACTGTTGTGTGCAATAGATTCTGTTTTTGCATTGAGTTGTGTTACAGTAGTGTATGTACATGCAGGATTTTCTATAGATTTATACTACTCATATGAAACTCACAAATCTAAATGCCTAATCCTCTGCAGAGATCTACGACGATCCGTTACTGTATAGTTTCTAAAGATATGCATTGGCAGTTATGAAACAAAGAACCTTCTCACAAATTGAGCATTGTGTTTTAAATTTTTTAGCTGTAGTGTGTAATGCTGTGTATAGTGTTTACAGTTTTGACAGCTTCGAGCTGCTCTTTTGGTGTGGGAGTTTGAGTTTTGCAGTGGGAAGGTGTGGTTGTGTTTATGTAGCTTTAGAAAAGGGTGTTGTGTTTGGACATTGGGGGACCTGGTGGTAACGTTTGTGACATGTGTTTTAGCATTTGAGAAAAACTGTAAGGGAAGGACGCCATAGCTTTACACACAGTTCCACAGCACACACCTTTAACTGCTGCTTCTAGTCTTTGAGAGTGTACTTTCATGAGGCCCAGATTGGACTGTTAAAGGAGAAATTGATACCTGCGTGTGACTCATTCAGGATTTTCACAAATGTAGTTTTCTGCCTTCCTACTTTCACTGGCTTACCTAAAAGATAGAGATGGAGAATATATTAGTTCCACTTCAGGTTAACATTTCCTGTTTATCTATCATTTAAAAGCATTACAGAGCTATTTAATAAAGATGTTATGGCAATAATAGTAGTTACTATAGTCACCACTACTTATTACTACTTTTAATGTATTTTTCTATAAAAACCAGCTATTTATTAAGAAAGTTTGTGTCATTTACTCATCCACAGAGGTGGGAATTAAAGAAATACAAATACTTGTGTAAATGTGTGTAATAATTAGAACACCAGTCATAAAAAGAAGAAAATACAAATATTTTAGAAATATGTCAATAACTATTATTATTTATGAGGAAAATAACACACTGAATTTACATTTTTATGCTCAGACTTCAGCTGGCACACTGGATTTCTGTAAGAAGTCAGAAAATAAGCATAAGATTCAACCATTAAAACGAATCTTTCTGTTCAGGAACACAAGTTAATAACTGTAATTTGGCATCTTAATCAAAAAATAATGTGTGTTACTATTTTTTCAGCTTTTTTGTAAAACAGTAATCTAATTGCTTGATAAAGTGAAGTAGGGTAAGAGATCTCCAAAGGCTACACATCATGCCACGATCTGAAGAAGCGCAACAGCTGAGAACAATGTCAGTGACATCTATCAGTCTGGAAAGGGTTACGAAGCCTTTCTAAAGCTTTGGGACTCCAATGAACCACGGTGAGAGGCATTATCCACAAATGGAGAAAACGTCGAACAGGGTTAATTGTGACAAATCTGAAAAAAGGAAAAAAGAAATCATTTATAAATATATCCTGTATATTGAATAAAACAGACTATATATTTAAATGATATAAGCTATATTATCTACTAATGTTTATCATATATTAATAAAATCTCTACCACTTACTAATAAAGCTAGTGTCATTTAATAACTCAATAAACTTAATGTTTACTGAATGATGTAATTTCTTAAGTTATGTGAGTTTCACAGTTGGCATTCTGACTTTAGCAGCTGTCCCATCATACTTTTCTGAGGAGGAGGTCTATTTCCAACCTCTGAGTTGAATTGAATGCATCATAATTATCACTGGGGTCTATATAAATTGAGCATGCCCGTGTTCTGGTCCCCTTTGCACAAAGCCTCTCTTTTTTAAATAAAGAGAGACCTGATGTGAAAATACATATAATAAATTATACAGGCATGTTAGGCCCAGCAGGTCTTTTGTAGAATTTTGAAAAACCTCTGTGAGGAGTAGTCTGAAAAGCTTTATCAGTTTTTAAAAATCGAAAGTTTTGAAAATTAAAAAAAAAAAAAATAGATCAAAATATAATCGGCTTTAAAATAAAAATATTTATCACAGTAAAATGTGAAAAAATGCAGGTATTTAGAAACTTTCCAACAGCCGTTATATGTAAGCAGTTGCTCACACATATTATAAATACACCCCTAAAATAAAATAAACACAGGACACGACAGACTGGATTAGAGGTAAGAGAGGTTGATGTAAGGTGCGTGTGTGTGTTCGTATACATGCAGGATTGACATGGTGGTGGGGTGTTTCTTTGGGTGGGGTGGCTCTATTTGCATGTAAATAGCAAAAACGCACCAGTCCTCTACTGCACGGATGACAAAGACCATTTTGGGATTGGCTGAGCTTGTTTGTTATCCATCAGCAGAAGTAGAAAGGAAGAGTAGACAGTGGTTTACATGGTCAACAGAAACCACACGAGGGAGAAGGTGCAGGAGTGTGTCCACAAACATATGCTCTGTTTTGAACAACACAGATCAAGGAGAGAGGATGGGAGGGATCACACCGTCACCTCCACACCCTCTGACTGGACAACCTCTCTCTAACCTCCTCTGTCCCTCTCTCTCAGTCACCATGTCATTCAAATTTTATTCCTTTCCTTCGTCTTTTGCCCTCAGTGACTTCCTCTGTTATCACTCACTCACTCACTCCTCTGCATCCACTTCCCATTTGCCACTTCCCTCGCCCGCCCACTCAACCTCTTCCCAACATCTCCGTCAGTATCCTCCCCCATCTGTAGGCATACTTTGCTTACACCCTATTTCCCATAACTCTGTTCTACACCACCACCCCTCCCCCACCAACCCACCCTCTCTGTCTCTTCTTCGATTTCCCCACTGGACCCTTACAGTAAACTGCCAGCATAATTTAAATGCAGCACCTTCCTTTTCGGATGGACGTTCCTGACGGGCAGAGGGAAAGGAGAATAAAAAGGGGCAAAGGAAGGGAAGCAATGAGTCCCATTATCACATATATTGAAAAGGCTTAGAGCACAGGCATTGTATATATAAATAGAGCCCTCGGCAAGTATAATAAACCAGCTTAGATCATGTTGTCAAATCTAGGAAATCCTTTTTGGTTGTAAAAAGTTAGTATTCATTCTTTTGCATGGGGCTTTCTTTAGTTTACATCTTGGTCTGTACAAGATGTGTTGACTTACATTTATCCACTTTGATGTGTGTGTTTGCATCTGTATGCATCAAGGCTTAAGGCCGTTATCTGTCGTCACATACTTGACTGTGATCATAAAGATATACTGTGCAATCATGCATGTTATCATGGAGGTAGTGTATGCCTAAAATAATTAATCTTTTGTGATACACAGTAGGATTCCCTGACAAATGTCATTTACAGTGCTGTGAAGAAGTATTTCCCCCTTCCTGATTTCTTATTTTTTGTATATTTGTTACACTTACAATTTTAATCTTTAATCTCAGTTTTTTGGCCTTTGTATAAAAGCCTTTGTGCTGTTTTTGGTCAGTGCTGATTTTCACCTTGGCTCTCCCCCTAAGTCTCTTTCCCATTGTTAAATCATAAATGAGTTTTCTCCAATTGTGTAAAAAATCCCCCGCTGTGATTTGCCTTAGAAATGACTTTGCAACATTTTCCAGATTAATAGAAGTTGATAACTTTGTTTGTCATCTGTTTTTGAGAGTCTTTAGATGGCAAAATTTATTTCCTTTTGAGATCTCTTATTGCTTGCAGTTAAGCACGGAAAAAAATCTTTTGTTCTCCTGCCGCCTGTATCACCTCTCAGCTAGCTAGCTAGCTGGCTAACTGTCTGTCAAGCACTTTTGGACCAAAAAAACCCCAAAGAAAAAGTCAGGTAGGTGGCAATTGCTTTTTTTAACAGGACTGTATGTATTTCCCTGTCTTTTATGTATTGAAATACATGTGATTGGTGCTTTCACTTGCTGTTCACATTTTAAACTCACACGGTCTTAAAATGAAAGAATTCCAAAGGCCTTTTTTTTTTTTTTTTTTTTTTAGCAATAAATGCAATAAATGCTTTTATTGTCATCATGGCTTAGTCATGTTCCTTCTAAATAAACAAATTGATGCATATAATACTTGGTTAGGGACTTTAGCTTATAAGAAGAAAGCGTCTAGAGTCTTGGACCCAAGAGCACCTTGAACAAGAACAATTCAAATTCTACTTTCCACTGATGGATGACAGACAAGGTCTGTCAATCCTTAATTAAATGTTTTTTTCAAGTTAATTTAAGGGTTAAGCATTCACTTAGTGTTGAATACATAATAAACTGCCTTCACTGTGTTGCCCGTTGTATTGCTGTGTACACCAAATATCACTGAATGTGAATGTGGATGATCACTTTAGTGTAGAGATGTTCAGTTTACTGACTAGAATTAGTGGAGGAGAAGGATAGCAGACAGTGTTGGCTCAGCCACGCCCCAACTGTAGATAGTATCCATATGGATAAGTGCTAAAAAAAAAGAAAATGGAGCCACTGTATAGGTGTTCTGTAGGGAAAACCATCCATGTAGAACAAAACATTTTTTGTTCCAGACTGCATACGTGCTAGTTGTGTAAGATTATATTTTAATATGGCACTCTATGGGCCACTTTTCAAGCCAGGCTCAAGTGACCATTAGAGAAACTGCAGCACTGTACTAAGCTTCTAACCTGAATGGCAGTGTCTTCACTAACTGCTATACGTGTGAACTAATTTGTGTGCTTGCTTACAATAAAACAACAGAATGGGGAAAAAATGAATGAGAAAAACAATTTGTAGGTTACACCTCAAATATGAGCACAAATAAATCTCTGTGCATAAGTATGAGTGACAGTTATCACTTTGTTTAAAAACTCGAGTGGCAACATAAGATCATATTTCTTTTCCAGGCCCTAAAGACATGATTAGTGGGACTGTGTGTGTATCAGAGAGTCGGTGACCCCTCTCCCATTATTGATCTGAATTCCCTTTCTTTCCTCTCTGCATCTGTTTCTCTTTGCGTCTGTTTCCTCTTTGACACTAACACTGCCCGTCAATAACACACATCCAGCAAATGAAGAAGACTTTGCCTTTCTTTTGTTTTCTCTCTCTAGCCCTCTCTCTCTCACGCGCACTCTGTGAAGTGCATTAACCACTGTTGCATCAGTCTTTTGTTGTTTTGATCATTTCACTCTAGGTTTTTCCCATTCTGTTATCACTGCATTTTATTAGTTCAGGATCATTCATTTTCTTCTCAAAATGTGTTTTTCTCCCTTAAGGACTAATTAGCCTTGCTGCAACTGCAGGGCCAAACAGGCGTAGCCAGGGTTTACTCATTATTTATGCCACTAAGTTTTCCTGCAAAACAATGTTTCTGGCTTGCTGTATCTTTTTGCCAAAGGAGATGATTTATCAGTTGGACTGCAGTTTTAAACAAGCAAACTGTTGTTCTGTGCGTAGCCAGGTGTAAACACAATCAACAACAAGTTGAACCTGCAGGGAAAAAAAGATCTGCCCGGGCACTTTCAAGGCTGTCTAGACTTAGCAGACTTATTGAAAGGTTAGTGACTTGTGGACATATATTTTGATATAATCACAGACTGACTTTACTAACAAATACATCTGACTAGGTTCTCTGTGTCTTTAGGCTGAGAATATGAAAGGGACAATTCAAGGACTTTTAAAATCAGAACGGCACAGGGGGACCAGTGGGAACTTTGTCAAAAATAAAACAATTTTGTGGGTTGACTGGCCGTGTTTTCTTGATCCCGAGTCTTGGTTGAAAAACAGTTCTAAAATGAAAGTTGGGCAGACATTCCAGACACAGCCTAAGTCTCTGTTGGATGTTCCTCTAGAGCTTTGCCTCAATGTATTTTGGGGGGATTTTTTAGCAAGAGGTGTTTGTTTCCTTTAATTCTTTTATTGATTGAAACAAAATGAAAAAACAAAACAAAACTTTAATGATGGAGAGAAAAGAAAGTCACCCCAGTGAGAGAGACTCAAACTGTTGACCTCTTGCACCATGACACATAAATTCAAACAAGACATAATTTATGCATATAAACTAGTGCTGTCAGCGTTAATCTCGTCAAAATGACGTTAACGACATAACCGCATTAACGTGGCAAATCTCCATTAGCAAGTTAGTACAGATCGCCCCGTGCGTGGGGCTGCACGGCGTCAATGTGTTAGCACGGTTAGCTCGTTAACGCGTTAGCGCCATCCAGCCCCACGCACGGGGTGATCTACGCTAACAAGTATTTATTTGTTTTATTTTTTTGACAATAACATGAAAACTGTTTCTTAATTTACAAGTCAATCTAACTGAACCACAATTGCACGTGGAAGCAGCTTTTTGCCATCATATCAAAGATAGTTTTTCTGTTTCAACAGTCTTTGAAAGTAGAAACTATGCTTTCATGTCACCAGGTAAAAAGTAACAATGTAAATGCAGAGTGTTTAAAAAAAAAGTGGTGAGAGTAACAATACAAACCCCTGTGTTGTATTGATTTATTCAGGAAAGTGTTTAGTAAAGTCTTCCAGACCATCTCCGAGGCAAGCTTTCCCAGATGAATGTGCCT
>NW_005187680.1:566291-584759 GCF_000239375.1 Pundamilia nyererei | reverse complement strand
GAGGATGTCATCCAAGTATACAAAAACAAACACGTTCAGGAAGTCTCGGAGCACATCATTCACTAGCGTCTGAAAAACCGCAGGGGCGTTAGTTAAGCCGAATGGCATAACCAAATACTCGAAGTGGTCCAGTGGCGTGTTAAAAGCGGTTTTCCACTCGTCCCCCTCCCTTATTCGGACCAGATGGTATGCGTTTCGCAGGTCCAGTTTTGTGAAAATGGTGGCTTCCTGGAGAGAGCCAAAAACAGAGTTAATCAACGGAAGAGGGTACTTGTTCTTTACAGTGATGTCATTTAAGCCCCGGTAGTCAATGCACAGCCGCAGCGAACCGTCCTTTTTCCCCACGAAGAAGAAGCCCGCAGCGACTGGGGAAGAAGAGGGTCGAATGATACCGGCCGCGAGTGATTCTCGGATGTAGTTTTCCATAGACTCCCTCTCGGGGCGAGACAGGTTGTACAACCGGCCGGAGGGCAGCGGGGCACCAGGTAGCAGGTCGATGGCGCAGTCATAGGGGCGGTGTGGTGGCAGAGAGCAAGCCTTGTCTTTGTTAAACACTTCCTGTAAGTCGTGGTATTCGGGTGGGATGGAGGAGAGGTCAGGTGCTTGTGTAACAGGTGGGGTCGGGTTAGTGGGTGGAGCGAGAACTGCTGATCTCAGGCAATTCGCAAGGCAGAACAAACTCCAGCTGGCGATCTTGCTTCCTGCCCAATCGATGTGGGGATTATGTCTTTGCAGCCACGGGTAGCCTAACACGAGCGGGGTGTCGGGAGACGGGAAGGTAAAGAACGAAAGCGATTCGTTGTGGTTCCCGGAAGTGACTAATGTCACGGGCGCGGTCTGATGGGTGATGTAAGCAAACACTTGTTTATTTAGCGCTGACGCAGGGAGGGGAGGTTCCAACAGAGTGAGTGGAATTTCCAGCTCTTTAGCCAGTCTTTCATCCATGAGATTCTGCTCCGCCCCAGAATCCACTAATGCGCTGCATGTGACAGTCTTTTTATTGGTTATTATGGCAATGGACACAATCAATCGGGGTCTAATAGTATTCAATGTGCAGCCCACCCGTATCCCCGAACCTACCGGTGAGCTGGTCCGTTTGGGCGAACAGGGCAGCTGGCGATGCGGTGTCCCGGCTTCCCACAGTATATGCAGTCCCCGGCCCGAAAATGGCGTTCCCTCTCCTCCGGCGAGAGCCGAGAGCGCCCGATCTGCATCGGCTCCGGCGGAGGAGGAGACTGTGAGCGAGCGCACGCCGCTGGAGAGCTAAAAGGGGACAGGGGCGGTGACACGCGAAAGTCTGGGTGCAACACGGGTTTCGGTGGCTTGGACCGCCGTTCGGCCTCCCTCTCCCGTAGACGCTTATCGATCCTACGGGCGAGTGACACCAAATCCTCGAACGTTTTAGCCGCCTCGTGAAACGCGAGCTGATCCTTCATCTGATCGTTCAGGGAGCGTAAAAAAATTCCCCTTAGGGCCGAATCGGGCCAGCCAACAGCGGCTGCCACGGTGCGAAACTCCACTAAATACTCCGCAATGCTACGCCGACCCTGGCGGAGCACCAGTAGCTTTTGAGCGGCATCATCCTCGGAAACTGACGGAGAGAAGGTTGCTTTAAACTCGTCGAGGAAGTCATCGAAGTCGCAGCGCTGTATCGGGTTAGCAGATAAATAGGCTTCAGCCCACGCCAACGCCCTTCCCCTCAGCAGTCCCACGAAGTGGGAAATCTTGGCCGCGTCAGTGGGGAAGGTGAGTGGCGAGCGACTGAAGAAAAGAGTACACTGAAAAAGGAACCCCCCACACTGGTCCAATTCGCCGTGGAAGGGTTCCGGCGGCGGAGACGTCACACAGCGGTACGCCGAGTCGGGCTGTTTACCGCACATCTCTCCCTGTTTCTCGCTCAGCTCCTGATACTGATCCTGAAGCGAAGAAAGTAACTGATCGTGTCGGCCGAGCATGGCACCCTGCTTATTAATAGCTGAACGTATCGGGTCTGCTGGATCCATCTTGGCCAGTCCGTACTGTCATGCGCCGTGGTGCGCGGGCACGAAAGGATCCAGGCGCAGACTCCGAGCTAACAAAAAGACACTTTATTAAAACAACGAAAGGCGACCCGGGGAAAGTAGAGAGCAAAACAGAAACTAAAAATCCGGGGAAACAATGACACGAGGAAGCCGGGATCGGGACGGCGGGGGGCTGCAATAGAAAGGGGAGATGATTACTAGGGAGCCAGGAAGCGGGGAGAACATATCAGGACTGAGTTAAAGTAGGGGCTTATGATAGAATGGAACCGTGGGAGCTCGGGAGGGAAGTGTGGCAGTCCGTGGGGGCAGGAAGTCCGTGGAATGGCGAGTGGGCCAGGTGAGCACCGCGAGATCCAGTTGAGCCGGAGGACAGGCAGGTAGCAGACGCCGAGTAGAAACCTGGACAGAAGTAGGCAGGTTAAACAAAGTTCCAAGCAGAAGAGAATGCACACTTTTCATGGAAGTCTGGTTACCACTGTGGGGATGACTACGGACTGGCGTGGAGCATCCGTCAGCGCCGGATTAAGTGGATCTCCGTGTAATCACCGGGATGGAGAGCAGGTGTGCTGGTGATGGCCCAGCCTGGGGGTGTGGCTACCCGAGCATCACGCATTCCACAGACACAGGACCACGGACCATGACAGTGACAGTGAACCAAAACAGCAAAGCTGGGCAAGAAACTCTTAAAAACCAGGATGTTAAAAAGCTTTTTTCCACTGCAAGTGATGGTGTTCACAGTATCCATAAAAATGTGACTTAGTGCAGCTTTAATAAGGTAAACTAGATTACACACTGGCAAGATTGATTCCCTGTCTTTTAACTTAAAAGTGGCATACGAAATCTATATTTCATATTCATATTTATCCCATTACATTAGATCATATATGAACTCGTAATAAACTCAAATAAAAAAGTATGTCAATTTAAAATCCCTTCTAATGGCATCATCTCTTGGACATATTGGTCTGACAGCAGGGTTAACTCACTTCTCTTCATGTGGTATGAGTAAGCCAAAGTTCCTGCAAGTATGTGTAAGTATGTGTGTGTGTATTTAACGTCACCACACAGTGTTACATGGAAGCTTCAGTTGCCCCAAGAAGCCATATGGTCCAGTCCTAATCTGAGCCTCATCCTGCTGACAACACAGAGATTGACTTCTGTAATTAGATCTGATCTGAGGCTCCTGGTCACATTGAGTGGGAACAAATAGGGACAGAGGGGGATTTTAAGCACAGCAAAATCCAGGGTGTATAAGAATACATTTACAATTTACCCTGTGTAATTATAAGTGAAATTTGAAGATGTTGCCAAATTAGCTAGTTCTTTGTTTCAGCAGCATCTTTAAAGGCTTCACTTTAAGGGGGATATTGATGGATGAGACCCTTTGTTGAACCTCAAGAGCTCTCACTCTGATCTAATATTCTAATGCCTAACTGCTCTGCAGCAGTAAACCTTCCCTCTCACATGTCATGACCGCAGAGTGATCTTTCCCTTCCCTCCAGCCATCTTTTCATTTTATCTCCACCTTGATTGTTCCTCCATCTTTACAACCTCTGCAGTGAATAGACTGGGTTATAGCTGGACTCTGGGGGAACCTTTTCTTTCTCTGTCTTCCTCTCCAACTATCTTACAGTGCAACTCTGCTGCCACTCTCTTTGTCACTCTACATCTTCCTCCCGCCTCTCTGTTCTTTACTCCCCCCCTCCCCCCCTGCATTTCCTCCAGAAGGAAAATGCCATTCTAATTACTCTAACCCCATTGTTGTAAAAACTTAGCTGCTGCCTCTCTGAGGGAGGTCTGCTGTCCCTAGATCGAGTGGCTTTCAGGGCCCTTAATGGGTTTTACCTCTGTGTGTGTCACTGCCACAGATTGATCAGATAGCATGTGTGTGTGCACACACACTGGCTGTCTACTTGGGGCAGGCATTCAGGGAAAAGGGACATTGGAGGGGTGAAACTGAAAGGTGGTGGGGTAAAGGCAAGGATGTCTTATCTCCCTTGCCTGCCTGTTTCACTGTCCCCCAGGGGTGGGTGAGGATGGTGATGGTGACGCTTGATCTGTGTGTGTCTGTTTGGGGGTATGATATGTTGCTGTTCATGTCAAAAGTCACGTCACCCCGGGGCCTTCCTTCCAGCAGTTGCCTGCATCCTTCTGGAAGTTTTGCGTGTGCAGTGGTGCGTGAGTATGTGTATTGTTTGGAGCTAACTATCGGTTTCTCCCTGTGTCCCCCCTCCCCCCCCCAAAAAGAAGAAAAAAAAAACCCACGTGCCCACACACAAAAACCCAGCAGAACAACAACAACAAAAAAAACCCTTCTCATTTTTCAGGGTTAGTCCAAACAAGAGCAGACCCACAGAGAGCTGTGGGCTTTGCCACTCTTCTTTATTGTGTTTTAGTGCTGTGTGAGCGTCCCTCTCTGAATCTCTGGGGTTTTGTCCAGAAAGACATCACTGATTCTCTAATACAATCAGCAGAACCACAGCTGCACCACCATGATGGCTAATTGCATCATGGAGTCAGTGATAAAGTCTGGAGTGGCCTGCTGTTCCTTTCTGGGAAGATGAGACACTTTTTGTGGCCTTTGAAATTTTTTTTAATCTTAAAGTTTGGCCGGAAAGCCATTAATGGGTTTACAGTCAGTATAGGCCTGAGTCAGTTTTAAAGTGAAAAGTGTACTGTATCTTTGGAGTGTAGATTGTAATCAGGGTCTATGATCTATGACAAGGCTGATGTTAAAATTTAGATTCGTTTAAGGCAGCATCTTTGGTTGGAAATTGCTGTTAGATAACTGTGTTGCAGTAACAGTTTGCATAATATTCCTTCTGAGCATTTTTCTGCTTTTTATTTATTCTATTCTATTGGGGTTTAGTCCAGTTTGCAGTGCCCAAAACTACTGTTGTTGGAATGGTCACTTTGAGGCTGGTTCAGAACATATAACAATATAAAAGACAGATGCAACCTGTGGGTCTGAAAAGCCCATAGGATGCCTTAAACATGCCTTCAGACAAAAGATTTCCAATTCTAGAAGTCTAGAAGGGAAGACAACCCTTGGCCCTGAACTCTGTAAGGGGCTGAGGGGCTCAGTCACTCATTTTGGGTCATATCATGTTGCAAATCTTGCCAATGAGGATTATCCAGCATATAATCATTATGATGATCATGATAAGTCATCAGCCAATTAGCGTACAGTTCCAAATTTAGAACCCCTTGCTTTTCACATCCAGCTTCAAAAAGCCAAGATGGCAATGACAGAGCTGCTCATCTCAAGGGTTTTTCTTCAGTTTTTGTGACTCAAATTAAACTGAAATTGTTTTAAACCTATCGCTAATGAGCAGGTTTCTGTGTCTCTGGCTCATCAAGCCCGATATCTTAGTAATCCACCCTGTTGACGGTCTTCTCTGGCTCCAAGAAATCGACGTGGCGGGGCCAATTTGTGTGTGTGTGTATCTGTGGTGTCCCCCCCATAATCCATCGTCAACTGTTATCCGATATGATCCATTGGCCAGGATGCAGATATATGTTGCTAATGATCTTTCATTTAGGCCGCATGATTACTTCTTTAATTGCATAGTCTGAATATACAAAACTGTATATTGCTTTAAAGGAGAAAATAAATCCATTAAAGTATGTGAAAACATAATCGGAATAATAGAATAGTAATGTAACAGTAGTTGTGATGAGGAGAAGATAGGGCTTGTGCCTGTGGTTGGAGACCTTGATATTCCATACCTGATCTTATTTTCCTTCAAGCTACTGGAGGCTAACGGGCAGGATGAAATCAGGAGATGTATTGATTTGGTCACCAGGGACAGGATCTGGTCTCTGTCTAATCATGGAGAAATGAGAAGCTCTTTGGGCTATTGTATTTCTACCAATCGAAGGGGGCACTGCCTCATTTGAAATTTGGCTTTAATCTTTATGAATTATGAATTGAAATTCTGTGCTTGAGAAGAAAAACTGCATTTACATAACCCCCTGACCAGTGCTTCATGTTTTATGTGTGCTCTGTTTCTTCACCACAATTTACAATAGAAATCATTCATTTATATTTTCCTGCTTGTCCACATTAAATCAATATGAAGTGTGGAATTTAGGTTTTATTTATGCTTTCTACTGCATTCATATATACAGTAGAGTATAGCTTGTGTGCACAGTGAATGAAATATTTGCCGTATAATTTATGTTTGATGTACACATGTGAGTTCCATTATAATTGCTCATCCCTGTTGAACCATGCAAGTCAGCAGGGGGGAACTGAAGTCTTCTCCCTTTGGGCAGTATTTATGGAAGTGTGTGTAAAGGTATTTTCAGACACAAAAAGAGGAGCTTTAAATTTCAAATGGGATTCTGGAGGTTAGTTGAAAAGGAGAAGAAGAAAATCTATGGAGGGCTTTACACACTCCATCCCTCCTCTTCCTCCTGCTCCTCCTCCTTTCCTCTCTTCTTCATCTCTTCTCTCCCCTCTCTCACTTACTCTCTCTCTTGTCAACCTTTTCAAAAAGCATCTATATTCTCACACCAGGCTGTAGGGGCATGTTGTCATGTTGCTATGCTACCTGAATGTCAAGCAGAATGTCAGAGTGATGGCAGAGCATGGATGCACAATAAAGACGAAGCTTCTTCTGACTGGAGAAGGCAAAAAGTATAGTAACATTCAAAATAAACAAAAGTATCTGTATAGCTGTTTGTGAAATGTAATTATCTCAAACATCAAAAATAAAACACAGAATTTAAAGATACATATATTATACAAATGCATTCCAAAAGTTCCCAAAATCTGTGGTGTCTGAGAAGAACCATTCACCCAGCTGACCTCTTGAACTCATTCACACTTATTCACTACAATCATATTAGCCAGAACACTTCAGTTGTGAATGGAATCAGCACGGCGTGACCACAGGTCACCAATATTTGCCTCTTCCAGCTAACTTCAGCGAGCCATGTAAAAAGTAGCAGCAACTATGTTTGCTTATCATTGGAAAAAAAATATTAGGCCCCAGTCAACAAAAGCATGTCTTCTCGACACCTGGAATATGGAAGTTATTAAGCTAAATATTGAGGTTACTGTCATCAGGTCAGATTGTGGCCATGAGGAATCATTTTAATATCAGATGTAAGTGATAAAATTATTAATAGATAATACATTGAAATTGAATTGAAAACTGAAGTTGCTGCTGCTGCTCTGTTAATTCAGAGAGACAGAGAGATTTGAGCCATTCAGTGTTGGAGAAGTGGTTAAATATGTTTAAACTGCTTTCCATCTTTCCATCAGAATACGTTTCAAGGTAATTTGATGGTGATGTGGATCGTGCTCATTACGTTGACATTAACACTGATGGTTATTGCCGTTGTTGTAATTTATTTCTTTGTTTCAGTTCCCTTAAGTCCAGTTATCTTACTGCTGTACAAATCTTCACAGCTCCTGTAAAATTAACTGCATTTCATTTGGATTAATTGAAAAGTGACCATAGCCTACAGCCATTACTGTCTCCTTCTTAATCCACCATCACACCACACTCCTCTTTTGCTGCAAAATACTCTCTTCTCAAACTCTGCATCTCACCTTCTCCAGCGTGCGTTATCGGCTGGCCTGTAAAGCAGAGTTGCGATATAGAGCCCAAAGACGTAGAAATGCAGTAGGTGAACAATCAGATGACAAGAGGGCTTGGCAGGTTTACTAGTGGGGAGGTGGGCTGATGGAGAGAAGGACTGACAGTTAAAAAGACAGAGTGGGAAATGGAGGAGATGTGGGAGGTGGTGGGGGCTGTGTGCTGTGGAGCAAGTGATGGAGTGGAGAGGTGAGATGACAGCTGTTGATTTCTAACATCTGATGTAAAGGTTTGTAAATACAGGTAACTTTCCATGTCATTGACACTGACTTACATATTTATATGTTCATTTTTGAGTACTCGATATAAAGGATGGGCATACTTTTTGAATATACATTCCATCTAAGGGAGGGATTCCACTAGTTAATTGCCCTCTGTAAATATTTTCCTGAGCTCTGTTGATAAGGTTGTGGATTTAAGACAGCATGATGTTCAGTTTGTAAAGTTTGGGACTATTTAGAGAATGATACACAGAAAAGTGAGGCATCTTTTGTCTGCTTTGTAGTTGACCAGTTGGTAGCATATAATCATGCAGTATCCCCGGCTCCTCAATCAACCCCATGCTTGTTGTGTCTAGGTTTGAAGAGCAACATGCCAAGGGGCAAAATGCCCAGGTTGAGGCTTCCAGAGAGGACTTACAAACCAATATGTCCATTAATTCACGGGACCTTCATGCAGCTGACAGGTTAAAGACCGGTTAATATCGAGTCCTCTGGCATGTGATATTTGCATCCTCACATGGACATCTGCTGGCTAATTCGTAGAACAGCTTAGGGTACTAAGTGCAGTGCATGTGTGAAACTTTTGTTTCTTTTTAAAAAGTATGCCGACATTTTTTTAAAAATGACATTTTATGCACACGCACAAGCAAAGTGATCACATTTGTCCCATATTTCATGGAGTGCCCCAAGACTGAGCTATCCAAACGCACACAACATTTTCAAAAAGACTTATAGAGATTCTTAACACCATTGTGACTTTAACATGGCCTCCTTTGTCACACGTACCTGAAAGAACCAGCATGAAGCTGATCATTGTGATGTATTACGCTGGAGGAGTGCGCTAAATCCCCAAAGCAAAGTGTAGAAACCTGCAAAATGGATTCACGACACCATTTTTCACACCCATGCTTCCTGGAGTTACATAAACTCATACAGTACTGCTGGGCACTATAGGCTCCAGCAGCTGTGTTAAATTGGACAGCTAGAGGAATGGATTGAAAACTGATTCTGCTGTGTCTGTAACGTCTTCCTCTTACCCCAGACTAATTATCAACTCCTATTTCACTTCATGGACAAAATTAGAAATTTGTTTTTCGATCTCCTCTCTGCCATTTTGGTTTTGTTTTCCTTTTCTCTTCGGGGTGGGGATGTGTTTTTCTGTTGCATCAAGGATCTCAATCTCATTTTCTGCTCTGAATTACTGTCTAATGAATATAAGGTTTTCGACTTAGAGACAGGCAGACTACCTAATGGGTTTGTTAGTTTGTTGAGTAGCATGCCACACTCATTATTGCTTTCAATGCTGTGATTAACTTGATTTGCCAGGCAAATCCATCGGAGAGAAGATGATGTGCTCACATATATAAACGCACGCATGGCCCGTAATGTAATTATCCAACTTAATAAGTTATTAATACAGTTTGAGGCTCAGTTTGAAATTGAAAAGTGGATGGCTGAAAACACTAAGCCAACTGATGATCATGTTGTGATTGATTTAATTTCATTTAGTCAGGGAACATGATGTTACAACAGAGACTAACAGGACAAGAAAGTCATTCGGGCTGCTTCTAGTTAAAAAAAAAAAGAAAACAAAAAACCCCCCAGTTATATTATTGCCTCATTCAAAACCTCCATACCACTTCTCATTATTTTTCTAATATTATTTTTATAGCATCCCTGCTTTACTAGACTGTCTATAAAAAAGAAGGAAGAAAGATGGGATGATTTTGTACTGGATTTCAGCTTGCATAGTGCACTGAGCCTCAAGGACGCCGCATATTGTGTCATCATTCTTGGTTGAATTTTTCCAGTTTTTAAAGTGAAAAAGTCGCATAACAAACGCTCTCAGTAGACTCACAATGCAAACATGCACACCAAGCATATTCTAGGATGATGCATGCTATGTGAGTAAGGTATGAGTAAAAGGAATAGATGAAGTCACTCAGGAATGCTCTGCTGAGAAAGCATTGCTCACAAAGACAAATAACAAGTGTAAGCCAATGTCTTGATTGGGAAGTTGGCGATGCCCGCAAACAGCCAGTGACCACAACGGAGGCAGCTTTACAGTGTGAGTTAGCTTCTGAGATAAAACGATCTTTTATCTTCTGATAACTGTCTAAGGGAGGTCTCTAAATGTCGCCTTAATGGTGTCACAGTGGCGATTATCAAGCGTCCCCTGCTTCTTCGTTGAGCTCGAGGCTGTCACCAGAAATGTCAGATGCGTCCTGTATTACTAGTTGTCACGAGAGTTATGGTAGAGAGGACAGCTGCTGTGTGCTGTCTTTAAGGTTAGCCATCTGGATGCAGACCAAGTCTTTGTGCCTGCCTTTTCATGAATCTGTAAGGAACAACTTGCCATCATAACCAGATGAGACCGACTGACTCAAAAAATAAACAAGCTCTAGATAACCCAAGCTTACTTTACTATATTAGAAATTCACTCACTGATGAAGGGGTCAGGAGGGTATCCGACTGCAGCGATACTTTGTCGTATCATTTATTGTATCTCTCTGGGTCTGAACCAAACAATCAAATCACTTTATAGCTTAAAGTTTAAAGCTTCAAAGTTAAATAAAAATATGAAACTACAATAATATCAACTCCTTGACATGCATGAGTGTAGGCTTGGGCCATTGGGGGTTATACATGAACAGGGTTACGGTACTCATCTAGAAAACTGCTGAATTTTTATACAGCAAATTTGTAGTGTTTTCTACATCATTTTATTATAGAAACATCTTAATTTATGTAAAGCAAAACAAAAATAAATTTAGTGCTTAGTGTAATAAAATACAGTGAGCTTCTCTGCATTATGCTCTCATTAACTTTTTGCAACTTTTCTGAGGCACGAGTTACTCCTTGGTACTCTTTTCGTTGCCTTTTACTTGGGAAAGTATAATCTGCTTAAATGTGCATTGCTTAAATACGTCTAACAAAAGAAATATTAGTTAGCATGCTAGCATTGGCACATTTTAAATGAACTTGCTTTTATACTTGAACGCTCAACATGCTTTATATGCCTCAGTCACCCATTCACACCCATGCGAGCAGTGCTATCTAACTAACATTTACACACATTTACACTCCATTTTCACTTGGCATTCAGTCCAGGGATCGAACTACCACCCCATTAAGATCTCTAAACTCTAAAAAAAGGATGCAGGGATGCAGACTGATAATCACAACACACTTCTTGTCTTTAAAGTCCTTCACAGTACTGTACCGCCACCTTTTAAAGATCCAAGCAACTCTCCTTTTCATTTAAGAACATTAAGCCATTAACCAACCTCTCACATCGCAATAGAAATCAGTCTGGTCAATATGAATCACCGGCAGCAATTTTACCTTTATCTTTATATTGTGTTCATGCGGTAGTTTGGTTATTAAATGGGGTGTGTGTATGTATAGTTTTACAGGGTGGGAGTGAGGTCAGAGGGGTTTTAAGCTATGTATTGGTGTATTCGATGATATTGTTCTAATTAAGTATCTATAGATGTACTTTATATTTAATAGCTTATGTTATTTTTCATAGCTCATACATATGGATAACAACATATACAGGGAGTGCAGAATTATTAGGCAAATGAGTATTTTGTCCACATCATCCTCTGCATGCATGTTGTCTCACTCCAAGCTGTATAGGCTCGAAAGCCTACTACCAATTAAGCATATTAGGTGATGTGCAACACTGTAATGAGAAGGGGTGTGGTCTAATGACATCAACACCCTATATCAGGTGTGCATAATTATTAGGCAACGTCCTTTCCTTTGGCAAAATGGGTCAAAAGAAGGACTTGACAGGCTCAGAAAAGTCAAAAATAGTGAGATATCTTGCAGAGGGATGCAGCAGTCTCAAAATTGCAAAGCTTCTGAAGCGTGATCATCGAACAATCAAGCGTTTCATTCAAAATAGTCAACAGGGTCGCAAGAAGCGTGTGGAAAAACCAAGGCGCCAAATAACTGCCCATGAACTGAGAAAAGTCAAGCGTGCAGCTGCCAAGATGCCACTTGCCACCAGTTTGGCCATATTTCAGAGCTGCAACATCACTGGAGTGCCCAAAAGCACAAGGTGTGCAATACTCAGAGATATGGCCAAGGTAAGAAAGGCTGAAAGACGACCACCACTGAACAAGACACACAAGTTGAAACGTCAAGACTGGGCCAAGAAATATCTCAAGACTGGTTTGTCTAAGGTTTTATGGACTGATGAAATGAGAGTGAGTCTTGATGGGCCAGATGGATGGGCCCGTGGCTGGATTGGTAAAGGGCAGAGAGCTCCAGTCCGACTCAGACGCCAGCAAGGTGGAGGTGGAGTACTGGTATCATCAAAGGTGAGCTTGTGGGGCCTTTTCGGGTTGAGGATGGAGTCAAGCTCAACTCCCAGTCCTACTGCCAGTTTCTGGAAGACACCTTCTTCAAGCAGTGGTACAGGAAGAAGTCTGCATCCTTCAAGAAAAACATGATTTCCATGCAGGACAATGCTCCATCACACGCGTCCAAGTACTCCACAGCGTGGCTGGCAAGAAAGGGTATAAAAGAAGAAAAACTAATGACATGTGAGATTTACAAGGAGGGAAAACAGTACACCTCTCTGAACAGTGTTTGGGAGGCTGTGGTTACTGCTGCATGCAATGTTGATGGTGAACAGATCAAAACACTGACAGAATCCATGGATGGCAGGCTTTTGAGTGTCCTTGCAAAGAAAGGTGGCTATATTGGTCGCTGATTTGTTTTTGTTTTGCTTTTTGAATGTCAGAAATGTATATTTGTGAATGTGGAGATGTTATATTGGTTTCACTGGTAAAAATAAATAATTGAAATGGGTATATATTTGTTTTTTGTTAAGTTGCCTAATAATTATGCACAGTAATAGTCACCTGCACACACAGATATCCCCCTAAAATGGTAAAACTAAAAACAAACTAAAAACGACTTCCAAAAACATTCAGCTTTGATATTAATAAGTTTTTTGGGTTCATTGAAAACATGGTTGTTGTTCAATAATAAAATTATTCCTCAAAAATACAACTTGCCTAATAATTCTGCACTCCCTGTAGTTAAATCTGGTAGAAGGCATCTTTTCTCTTATAAAGGTATTTCATGCAATCAAAATATAGGTATTTTGATTGCATGCAGTCCTGTCATTAAGGTACACACAAATATATCACAATACCTTAAAGCACATTTACGAGGGGCATGGGTACAGTTAATACAAAGACCCATAGTTGTGCACCGAGAAGAAAATATCCAGCAGATTCAGAGGACGTAATACTTGTTTTTGTCCATGAAGTCAAAAAACAAAACAAAAAACACATTAGTAATGATCTCTGCTCACAGTTCTCTCACTTAACACGAGAATAAATTACTTTAAAACATGTGAGTGCTAAGAGAGAAAGCATTACGAAAAGTCTTACCAGTAAAAATGGCAAACTTCATGTAAATGTATGGTCAATAATAAAAACATGAAAGATTAAATGAGCTGCCTGCATGAGACAGAGCAGGTTGAGTTTGATTTTGTATCATTCACAACCGTCCACCTTTCCATGTGCTGTCTGCCTTCTTCTGACCCTTGTACATCTAAAGTTCACAAAAAGAAACCTGTGAAAAAATATTTTTGTTTTTCAGTTTTTTACCCCATTGGCTTAAGAAAAATATAATTCACCTCATCAATACCTCCTGCTGATGTTGTGTTTCACCAGAAAATGTAGTTCAACTCTGTCCTCTTCATTTATCCCTTCAGCTCAGAAATCACATAACATGGCTTGTATGAAGCTGAGCATTATTTCCTTCTCCGGAACATATACTGTATATAAAAGATGATCATATACAACATGACATCACCTAGTGGTTTTCAACTTCTTTTGGAGCCGGAAATGGCCATATCTGAATGTGGAGGGTTAATGCTATCCAGCTTGGTTAGCAGACTGCATTCCACAACCCTTTTCACTGTGCCTGGTTATAAACGTAGCTTTTAATGCTGCTATGTTGGGTTTACGTCAGGGGCGATTTTAGCCCATTTTGGGGGGTGCTAACCTTAGAACACCTGTTGTGTGTGTGTGTGTGTACAGAGAGACAGCCAGGTTCATAATGGATATAAGAAAGTTTTTTTCAAAAAAAGGAGCCACATTCAGGTAAAAGTGTAAAATCAAATGACCTGTGAATCAGGAATAATATTGGATCAGTGTTTCAATATTTAGATATTTTATTAGATGTTCATGTGGTTTGGTTATTTGCCTTTTGGTTGAAAGTACACTGAGAGAGGACTTTTTGTTAGTGATCTTAATAGTATTTTTTCATATTAATTTAATTTTTCATCTAATTGAATACAATCTATTTCAATTCAATTCAATTCAATTCAATTTTATTTATATAGCGCCAAATCACAACATAAGTCGCCTCAAGGCGCTTCATAGATATGATTGTCAGTCCAAAGAAGGAGAGAGGAAAGAGGAGAAAGTACAAGGTCAGGAAGAACCAGGTAAGAAAACAGGCAGGGAATAGTGACAGGCACAACAGAAACTGTTAAACTGACAAAGAGAACAAACCTGATTTTACTCACACAATCTGGAAGTTGTGTTCTCCCTATATTAAAGCTGCTATACAGAATCTGCAAAACAAACTGGGTTGAAACATTTTTGACCCTCTTTAACAACATTCCAACATAACATTATAATTGATTGGGGAGATTAAAATTAATGATATATTTTTATGTGGTTCAGCCAGAACTCTACTAAAATCTCAGCCAGTAATGGGTAGGCCAACTTTTGGACCGTCCAGTTGTCTGTATGACTGCCGCAGTACATACATCACATTTGCACCCTATCAGAAAGTGCCAAACAGTGCCCTGGTGGAGTGAGGAGCTGTAAAGAGAAGCAGAGTGCTCTGTTTATATTCTAAAAATGTTTTAAGCTAGCTTGTTTCAAAGATTCTGTACTGCAGCTTTAAATGTTTTCCAAAAGCACACATACACTTATCAGTGCTTCTCAAACTTTTTACAGTGTGTACCACCTGATAAAATGTCAAGCTCTCCCAAGTACCACTATGAAAGCATGAAACTCATAAATCAGCACAGTGTGCTTTAAGGTAGGAGCCAAAAAGGGTGTAGTTTGTGTGTGTGAGCACCTGTGTGTACACCTGTGAGCATGAACGTGCTTGTTTTTAAAAGGTTCCTACATGTAATGACCTGTTAGAGGGTGTGGGGAGCCACAGCCCCGTCATTTATTTGTAATAATTGATGCTGTTTTGGGAGTGTTTTTGTATGTATCCAAAAAATGCAGTCAGTTTACTTTTTACTCACTATGAGCATCATTCATTATTCTCCCCCAGTAATTAAGGTTAGAATATGTATTTTTTTAAAATTCCAACACATTCTTCTTTTGCAGCATTTAAATAACCTTTATCAGATTTGATGGTTTTGTTGCAGACTTTTCAAAAAAGTGTTTTGCATGTCTTTCACAAATGTGGGGATTAAATTGTGTTTAAATGTGCAAAACAGTGATGTCATGTTTTGTGACGAGGACCCAGGTACAGAGAGACGTGATGAATTTAAGAATCTTATGATTTAATAAAGAAATTTGCAGACTTGCACAGAGATGGTAAAATTATGATGACCGATAGCGGAGACGAAGATAACAGACGATGAGGACAGGGAGGAACAGGGGTTTAAATGCACCAAGGAGACATTCAGAGACAACTCGGGACGACTGGAGACATTTAAGAATGCAGGGACTGACAGAGACGGGGAAGACGTCTCATCGTGACGTGTAAAGTTTATCTTGCCTGGCTGGGCAGCTCTCTGGGTGCTCAGCACCCCCAAAGCTCTGATCCTAGAATCGCCCCTGGTTTACGTTTTTATCACAGGAACCATGGGACTGACTTACTTTTGTAAGTCGTAAGAGAAACTGCACTCCTGCCTTTGCTTCAGAACTGGAGTTTTACACTTAATGCTAACCCACTGAAAATACACCATGATTCATTTTATTCATCCCTATTGAATTTGTCAAAATGGTTTTTAATGGCAGCCATCATCAGAGGAAAATATCTTTTGTAAGAGAGTGTGGTTTGTTCTTTCAAACAATTAATAAATTAGAATCAGATGAACTAGAGAACAAAGTGCCATCTATGAATGCGATCTTCCAAGACGAAGCCTGGATTGATCATAACCGGAGTGTATCTGTCTTATTTGTGAGACAGAAAGCTGCAAAACGTGTCTGCCGAGGCACAGCTTTACATATGTCCACAAAATCAGCTAAAGCGTTTAAAGTCCAGCTGAAATGAGATGACTGCTGTCCTTTGATAAAAATCCTGCCCACACAAACCAAAACTACAAGCCCTAAACAGCAACCACATAAGCTTTCCTAAAGTTTAATCTAATATGAACAAGCACCAGGAAAACATTTAGCAGGTAAAAGCACACCACTAGTGTCGGTTTGCAGGCTTGATATCTTGCAGGGTAGCCTTACTTTGCCTCTCTTTTCTCCTGCTGGGAGCAGGCCTGTTGGAAAGGAAGAATGAAAATTTCCCCAAAGCCCATTGTTCCTTCCATTTAATAATAACACACTATTAATAAATGTCAAGATCACTCTGACATACTTTGTGGCCTCAGAAAGAGATGAATACATGTAATTTTACTGAATTATTGAACAAATCACATGGCACATGGAAACACAGCTAAAGCCTCTGTGTTTCTGTGTGTGTTCAGTTACCTGCAGCGATCAGAGTCATTTGTGATGCCTGAATATGCTGATAAATAACGTAGTACCATCTCCTGTTGGCCACTCAACTCAGCCCCTACAGCCTTAACACCTGCCTGCCAGGAAGTACATGAAGGTCACAGTGAGGGTATTGTGTGTATGTGCGTGCATACAGTATCTGCCCCGCACTGATTGGATTGTGATTCAAAAACACATGCACGCACACAATGAAACACACAAACACTAACTAAAAATGTAAGTTTAATGGGTAAATTCTGGAGTGTCTTTTCTTACCTGTCACCTCTCGTTAGACTGAGCCGTGACGACTGACCTTGATCGTCTTTCCGAGGGCCGTTGCGCTGAGCGGCGTGTAAGCGTGTGTGTGTGCGTACGTGCCGGTGGCCATGTGTTCATTCAGGGGTTGGGGCTGCTTCACCCTAACGATGTGGCTGTGAAATCAGGCCGGAGCCCAGCGCCATCCCTTATTACGCCCCTCCAAATTCATTTGCCACGTCGGTTCTGCCTGCTCAAGGATGCGCCACACGCCTCTCTACCCATGTGGCTTTGTTTGTACCTGCCGTTAGTCTACATCTGATGCATAAGCCAAAGTGGTTAGTCTGACACAGGCATGCATACAAGTACACATGTTAAATCCCACCTGGATAATCTTCAGATCAGAGATATGATCTTTTATGATGTCGTTTATATTCCTTAAATGGATTTTTCTTTTGTAGTTTTGTTAAAACATAGGTGTTAACTTTAGGGCTACACTAATATTAAGCACATTGTGAACTGTGTTAATGCAGAGCTTCCCAGTAACTGTTTAAGCTATTTTAATGAAAACATGGCTATTCTTTCCATTTTTACCAGGTACTAGCAGTATATTCATGGAAGTATTACTAAAATAGCTCAAAACAGAATGCACTGCTATTTGAAATTGTATTATTTCACATTTTTTCCCTTTTTTTTTTTTTACTCTGCAGTAACTTCTGCTACGGGCTTGTCTCTACGTGTAGTTGAATGGGAATTTATTGGATTGGATTTTTGACATTTGAACCTGTTAGACAGTCATTGGTTCAGGCTACAAAAGTTGCAAGTCATGACAGCTGCTACATGGATGCAGCACCATCCATTTAAATCCAGATTAATGCAACTAGGGACAGCATTCACTCATACACAGTAGCTTTACTATTTAAGTTCATTTTGATGTTGATGTAGAATTTTTTTTAATTTTTTTTACCAAAGTCCATTTATTTGTGTACGTACTTTGGTATTAAGTATTGAGTTACACTGTTGTTTTGTGACTGTCAAAGACAGCTTGTGCATCGTCACACAAATGAAGACTAAACAAAGAAAATAGTCCATGTCCAAATTTAAATCAAAGCTGTACTGTAGTCTTACCTCAGGTTGTGTCAACAAATGTCAGCTGACTGACTCCCCTTCCTCTGTCATATATTGGATCTGGCCCAAGTTGGCCACATCAGTCAATGATTAAGGCAAAAAATTGTAGGTTGGGGGTGGGTTGGGGTGTCCTTCTCTTGATGGAAGATGGAACTGACACATATCCACATCAAGGATCTTCCCTCATGACCTTGATAGACATGGCGATAGCCTGGTAGCTCTAGCATGTAGTCTGTGGACAGCAAAGAAAGCTGCGCTGTCCTCTGGTGACAGCAGGAGTCTGTATTTGAATCACAGATACAAAGCTTCCTGTAGCGTGCCAACAATCACCTTTTTTACTCTTCACAATAAGGCAGCATTAAACATGCAGCACGAACGTGACGTGTGGCTGATACGCAGGGCACGGTCTGCATGTCGTAGGTTCTCTCACTCTGTGTGTTATCTGATCCATTGCTATCTTGTGCATGTGTGTGAATGTCTGTGTGTGTGTGTGTGTGTGTGTGTGTGTGTGTGTGTGTGTGTG
>NW_005187680.1:541219-566271 GCF_000239375.1 Pundamilia nyererei | reverse complement strand
TGTGTGTGTGTGTGTGTGTGTGTGTGTGTGTGTGTGTGTGTGTGTGTGTGTGTGTGTGTGTGTTGCGTCTGCCTGTGCAACAAACAGATGGTATCATAATGACATCATTGCACACTAGGGTTATGTTCTCCACGGCTCAGAGCAGGAGGAAGAAATTAGGAGATGAGTGTTTGTCGATTAATCTAAAAGAGACACAAAAAACCGAAAAACCCAGAGAGCTTTCCAAAACATTTCACTTCAGCTCGCCCAACTAAGCGCCACCCGGATATTTCACCTCGCCTGGCCTGCTGCTACAAATGTCAGCACACCCAGTTAACTGGACTAGAAATGATCTGCCTCTGTCTTTCTCTGCCTCTCTCTATCATGTTCTCCTTCATTAGTTAAGGGTGCCTGAGTTTCTTTTTAAGAGCATCTCTTTTTCCCCTCCTTTCCCCCCCCTTCCCTTCTCTTCTCATCTTATAGGAAGGAAACGGGGAGAAACCTGTCACCACACAGCATTAGTATGCTCTTTTCATATCTGCACCCCACACCCCTTTCTCTATTCCCTCCCCCTCCTTCTCTGTCCCTGCAAACATAAAAATAGTTTATGCCTCTGACAAGAAAATGCCTCTAATCCTGAGGTTTGTTGGAGAGCAAACAGACGCAATTGGCCACTTATTATTCTGTGTAGAATTTTCTATGTGGGGTGTTTGTGGTATCCATGGCAACAAAGTAGGGTGCACATAGCCCCCCACCCACCCACCCCCCAGTCACTGAGCAGAATGGGAGAAGAGAGGATGAAAAGAGGCGATAAAATAGCACACTTACTGAAATGCACGGGGCAAGCTATAACCTGTTAGTTGAGTATCTGGGTGTGTGCGTTCACTCTGAGTGTGTGTGTGTGTGTCAAGTTTATGATGGTATTTGCGCACCTGCCTATAGCTCTTAGCTTTTGCACAATCAGAGTTGCATTTCTTTGATTGCATTTCTGTTTGTGTGTCTGTGTGTGTGTGTAAGAACTCAAGCTATTACAGAAAAAGACACAGGTGTACATTTGTTGTAATGCATGTTTATTCACTTATAGATTCAGATGCCATTATAGTTAAAGCTTGCCTCCAGCTGGGTTGGATGGCCTCTTTGTGTGCATGCGTGTGTGTGTGTAAATGCCACAAGGAGATAATCTTTGCCATGACAAGTCCTCTTCTCAGTGTGCTCCTTCTTTTCATTGGCCTACGCAGGCCCTGCCACTCCATCTAACACCGTGGAAATCAATGAGAGCCAGTCGGAGAGGTGTGAAGATTGAGCTGCGGTCAAAATACTTTGCATGCTGAAAACTAAAGCAAATGGGAGGGGCAACAGCAAGAAGTTGAGCCACTGGTTGTGTTTGCTGAAAAGAATTTGCATTGTGATTTCATCTAGGTGAAAATATTTCACCACTTTCTGTATGCAATTACATACATATTTAACTGACTTTAATTGATGCTTCACTTCTCTCCTTTTTATGAGATCTTATGTTTTGGTTGTGGTTGATTTGTGATTGGTTGATATGTTTTTGAACCAATGTGTCGCCTTCTCTCATTTATTCTCAGACCCTGACCTCTTCCTCCTCAATTATGACCAAGTATTCTTTTATTCAGCGCCTTCACACAGGCAAACAACACATCGTTAATATGGGGTCTCTTAATCTGAGATTATACTTATAAATAGAAAGACATCTTGACTCATGTCAGAGTATCCCATTTCAAACAACTTGAAGTGTTTACTGTAACCTTTAGGATAATTTCAAAGAAAAATACTCAACCTTAATGGCAATAGCAACATCAACAAAGAGGGAAACCTGATACAGAGCATCCTGTGGATCCAAGTAGAACCAGTATACAAATGAATCCAATGTTCAAAATATGTCTTAAATCAAGCACTTCAAATTTGCGATTTTCAGTTCAAAGGTAAGTAGCACTGAGGATAAAATATTCCTTGTTCCTGTATGTTTTTTCAAAGTCGTACCAAATGGGAATAGTCTGAAGTCAGTGAAGAGAAACCATTGCTGTGTGTGAGCAGTGAGTGTGTTTTTCTTCATTTGATGAATACAGATTTGTGAACACTGGTGTTAATAATCTTATTTAATAATCTAATCTGTTGATTTTAAAGGCTCAGCAGAGGCAAATTACACTTTGGAAATCTATAGGCGAGTATGTATGAAATATGAATAAATAGATGTGATTTAGGTTGGGGCTCCTTTCTGATCTCAGTGCTGCGATTACAGAGCAGATCACATAACCTTTGAATCTGGAGTGCGACGTTGCAAAAAAAGGAAAAAAGAAAAATCAGAAGGCAGTATCGTGTTGATGTTCCCAGGTGATTTCCCCAGCTGTGTCTCTTATCCGGTAGCTGCACAGCATGTTCCCTTCGGTTTCCTGCTCTCATCCTCTCAGCATTGTAATTGAAGATTAATAGAACTACGAGCCCTGCACAAAGTGTATAGTAATAGCCTAGATTATTCAGTACCTACTTGTAATCTCTGACATTCCTCTCATGGTCGATGTTGGCTGACTGCAAAATGGGCCCGAAGTGAATGTACAAGCTTTAAGGGATAGATGTGGTGATATTGTGGAATTATATTATTGTTGATAGCTCTGATTATCTATTTTTTTCGGAAAACTACTCCAACACCACCCTGCTACTTAAATTATTCACCATACACTCAGACAGTGCCTACATTGCTGCTGGTGACCGTGTTAATCTGAAAACTGTACCGTCTATCCAAATTCAGTTCAGTTCAATTTGGTATAGGGCCTCTAGGTGCTTTATATTGTAAGGTAAACACCATACACCAATATAGAGAAAACCCCAACAATCAGACAACCCTCAAGAGCAAGCAGCTGGCAACAGTGGGAAGGAAAAACTCTGGCAGAAGCAGGCTCAGGGAGGCGTCTTCTTCATGCCCTCACCAAAGCTGGTGAGGGCATGAAGACAGGAGAAAAGATGCACTGTTGAAGAGAGCCAGAGAATAACACATAGTGAGTAAAGTGGAGTGTGTTAAGTTCTTGGGGCTAATGGTGACAGAGCAACTGTCCCAGGATTCCAACGCAGTCTGGGCCATCAGAAAAGTCCAACAATGCCTCTTTTACTTCAGGAAACTGAAGACAGAAATGCTTCTACATAGACCAGGGGTGGGCAACTCCAGGCGTTGAGGGTCGGTGTCCTGCAGGTTTTAGATGTGTCCCTGATCCAACACAGCTCATTCAAATGGTTAAATGACATCCTCAACATGTCCTGAAGTTCTCCAGAGGCCTGGTAACGAACTAATCATGTGATTCAGGTGTGTTGACTCACGGTGAGATCTAAAACCTGCAGGAGACCAGTCCTCGAGGCCTGGAGTTGCCCACCCCTGACATAGACTGTTGGTCCATTTCTATATGCTGACACACTGTGTGGTTCTTCACTGTACTGCACTGCACTGTAGGTGTTATGTTCACTGTTTTAACTGTGCCATTTATTTATTACTTATTCTTAATTGTTGTTGTGATTTTGTTTTCATCTTATGGAGATGCTATTGTGTCTCGTTGTTCTCGTCACAGTGACATAAAATGTAATTTAACTTTATTAATTGAAAAAGGTTATCTTGTATGTAAAACTACGTTGTCCAGCTGCTTAAAAACATCACCCACACAAGTCTACTTTCAGGTGTGTCAATTTTGTGTCAGACTACACATTAACTGCCTTGTCCTGCTGCCCATCAAGATGCCAAATTTTTCTGAAGAAAATAGTTTAAATACTTTTGTTCACTTTTTCATGGACAATATATAGATAAAAAATAATACCAATTTTTTCCCTTTGATTTTACACCACCTACAAAACAAGGATGTGGGCTGTCTTTTAACAGGCCTTTCAAAAATGATTTTGACCCACCTGCAAACAGTGCATCTGGTGGCCCTAAACCCCCATTTCACCCCTGTTCTTAACCCCAAACCTCCCACTGATTAAAGCTGTGAAGTATCCTGCAACACAGGACATGAATCAATAAGTGAATTAGACTCCACTTTCAGCTTCCTCTCTAGCCAGCCGGCCCCAAAACCAGCTGCCCAGGATAATGGGCCTGGACATGGAGGAGTGGGAGTGAGAAAAGGAGGCTTGGGGACAAAGAGGCTTTAAAGATAGTGTGATATACTGCTGTGGCATATTATCACTATATACCAGTCCATATCCAACAGCCCGTGACACTGGCAGGGTGCACTTTTTTTTAAAGCTAATTCATATTTCACATTTCCTTTAAAGTAGATGAGGATACTACCAGTGAACTGTCACTATCAGAATCTTAGCAGGGTGCTGGTTTCTCACCATTCTGTTTTGATGTGGTCATTATTATTATTATTTTTAAACTATGGAGACATCTTTTCTGCAAACCTCTTAATACTGCAGATCTTCCACGAAATCATTTGTCAAGCAAGCACTGTGGCAACAGTGTTCTGATTTTATCCCCTTTTCTCACTTCCTTCACAGAGGTATTACTGCTCATGTGCTAAACTCCATCAGCGTTCATTTAGCAGTGTTTTAACCACACTCAATGTTTTTCAAGCATCAGATACAACCTCTTACTATTCACAATCCAAACTACTCTTATTAAAATGTGTGTTACTACTGACTGAGAGTTAGAGAACAAGAGAGAAGAGACTTTCACTCAGATAATCCTGTTCCCCAAGTCAGGTGTGGAAAGAAAATGGAAATGAAAGATGATGTGTTGTATATATTGTATAATGCTAGGATAAAAGAGAATAGAACACCATCCACTTAAATTTAAATACATGTTTTATAATACCAGCGGTCATGCATATAGGCACATTTTAATTTACTAAGTTTCATTTCAGTCGTCAGTGGGATGTAAAAATATGCAAAAAACATGTGTAGAATATCCAAATCAATTTTTTTAGGGATTTTGCCACCATTTTTTCTGCAGCAAAATGCTCACATAAATTTAAATTCAGAATTATTTCAGTGCTATTTCTCTTATAACATTATAATGTCTTATAACCTAACCTAATTGTGGCCACGAATACTGAAGTCTGCTCTGCACCAATGCAATAATGTCCATCACTGTAAACTGTACCACCATACTGGAAACTTGCGTAGTCAGCATATAATATTTATCATAAACTTTAAATAACACAAAATGATGATTTAATTCGTTTTCAAAACTCTACAGCCTGAGTAATTAAATCTCATTGAAACCCAAATAAAATACAGCAGCTTTTGCTAGCAAACCAATTGTGTGCCAAAATGCAAAGAACAGTTTTGTTGTGATACTAGTTGAACTTCCAAAGATTAGTCTGTTTATGGCTGGTTTGTAGTTGTGCTAGCTAGATGCTGAAGTACCACTGTGTACAGTTTTTTGACATGTGCAACATGGATGCAAGACAGGGATGAGTTGGGAAAAAGCACAAAAAAAAATAAACTTGCTTTGTAGCATTTTTTTATTAAACTATCGAGCAAATTTGGACTTTTTACCTATTGTACCTCTGTGTTTGTAGGACTGTATTTCCTCAATACATCAACATATTCACATTCTGTTTTCCAGACATGTGCAGGAAGCCCTTGGCCACTGTCACACCCAATTTGAAGTAAATCAGACACTAGGGGTCACAACTCCGTGAAAGGTCCTGAGGCACATGTTTTTGGGGCCTCATTGTGCTGGAGCAAACACAGCACAACTCAGATTCTCTCTCTCTCTCTCTCTCTCTCTCTCTCACACACACACACACACACACACACACACACACACACACACACACACACACAAGGGAAGGGCAAAAAAAGTACCACATAGCAATAATTAATTATAGCAGTAGCATTTGTCTAGCTTTTGATCAGCACCATGAACAGCAACCACATTCAGGTATCAGGGGAATGGACATATTTATTTAAGCTTATACTATAAATCAAACCATCTTCTTCAGCCAGATTACTACTGAGTATGGAACAAAAGGAAGCAAACCAGCAACCACATGTGCTTATAGAGTTTCTGAGAGGGTTCTGTAATAAAAAAAAAAGCACGCTCAGAATTCCTCACTCAATAATTGTTTCCAGGTGGATCAGCTTCACACATATACATTACAATAGGAATGTATATGCTACTGCAAAGACTAACTATACACCCATCAGAACTCCATCTTTTGGGTCTTGTGCTCAGCAAAGTCACTGACAACACGGCTCATGTCCTCTATTGAGCACAGTTCTTTTACTTTGCTTGCTAAACATAATTCACAATGCTGCTTTGCCAGCTAACTACTCTAAAAGACACTTCCTGATAAACAAATTGTTGCATAGTTGATGTCAAAAGATCAAGGACATTTTGCAGAAATGTAAGGGAGTAAGGTCAGGAAGTAATATATTTCCCAGCATGTCCCTCTGGCATCAACATTTTTCAGAAATGTGCCTATTTTACTTAATGGAGTCTAAAATGACAAATTAAATATTATGGAGCTAAAATTGAATTCATAAAGAAAATGCATACTGCATTAACAAAAAAAGGTAGGCTTTGGTGGACAAGATAGAACCATGTATTAAACATATAGTGGAATTCATAACTGTACTGTCACGCTGTCTATATTAGCATCCAAGAATCTGTTGAGGAGAAGCTTCTTTGACAGTCATTTGGTCGTGGGCCCTCCTTCCTTTAAGGCCCCTGAGGCATTGCCCTAGCTGTCCCATTAAAATAGACGTTCCATTATGAAATTACATGAGTTCTGGAGTAGCATCTTACATTAAGCTTGGGACTTTTGCAGTAAAATGTCTTTGATACTAGAATTCATTTCACCCATTATATCCATTGTGGTTTGTGGTATTCTAAGTCTGAATTTGGGGGTACCACTTCATTGTAAGCTAGTTACCCTTGACATTATGACTTGTTCTATGAAAAGCAAGTACTGAGAGTTATTTTTTATTATTAGTCCTTTCACTGATATTAAAAAGATCATTTCTAAGAGAGACCTGGCCACGAGTACTTCAAGAAGAAGTTTTTTTTTCTTTCTTTTTTTTCTGCTTTAAGATTTCATTCTAAGTCAAGCTAGGCTGTCGCTGCACATGTAATAGACAAACCAGAAATCATAATGACACTTCCATCTTTTCTATTACCTGCTAGCTTTTAGCAACATGTGCATATTTCTTCCTTAAACAACGCTAAAACAGACAGCTGGAATACTCACTCATATAAATATTTCATCCTATAACATATCAAAATGTTTTCTGTGGTCATAAATTATTACAATAATGAACATTATTTCAACTTGTATTTTCATTGAACACAAGCATACAAAAAACATACTGCTTCGAGTAAACTCACTTGGAAGATGTCAGATGTTGCCTGTGTCATCATCCATCCACACTTGTATAAGCAATAAAATGCACACCAAGTGATAAGGTCCCTATAGATAAATTTTGAAATGTGTGTAACTGATTTTGGTTGGTTTTGCCTGATCAGATACATACGTTGATTGTAAGTGCTTCTTTAGTGGTGGAGAATACAAAAAGGGAAGGCTGGTTCCATACTGGTTACTATAGGTTTTACATCATTGTGCAAGAGTAGATCTAAACTAACCCAAATCCAAAGTCCTCTTTAGCGCAGTGAACCCAACCTACAGATTGCTACTTACACTCAACTTACTGGTTTTTAAGCTTGTTTATTATCAAGAACGCAATATAATAGCAATGGTGAAATTTCATAAAATTAGACTCTAGATCCCAAATAACAGACCTCATTTAATTTATAGGTCATAGTGTGTGGTGGGTGGGCCAGAAATTAGTTTTAATAGAAATGTATCTGTGTATTTATTAAAAACAATCCCAATATGACAATTGAGAAAAGAATAAATCAGGGCATATGTTTGAAATTAATGTAACATATCATCATTAATTCCACACTTTTGCCATTCATTCTTTTTTTCAAATCTATGATATTGATATTACCCACAATTCAGCATCACTGGTAGCAGTTTAATTCAGATTTTAGTGGAAGATGCTAAGTGGCTAAAGTAGCATGCGACTTGTAGCCTGCAACAAATTAGGCGGCTGGGTGTGGGGATCTGATAAATTCACTTTTCCTTTTTTGGTTCTATTCAGATTTGTAGTCTTCATCCCCAGCCGTCATCTGACTGATGTGACATAGCTTGAGGAAATTTCTCAAACTTCACACAGCTCCCTGTGAAGCAACTTAAGGCTTTAGAAAGCTGTGGTAAACATGAGCTGAAGTAGTCCTGTTGTACATCTGGAAAAATACTTTGATGTGTAACACTGACAGATTTCCCTTCAATGCAGTCAGCTTGATATATTGCACAGTACGGCTCTGTACAATTTGCAATTTTTATCCAACGTTTTGAACAAACTAAAACTAAAAAATACACATAATAAATACACAATATAACTTTCTAGTGGATCTTTGTTTTTCTGTCCATACATACTTTTGGACAGATTTAAAGAAATAATGACCCACCTAACCCCATCTTTTCTTGGCCCTGCTTGTATCGCCAGGCACATTCATTACTCATTACGTTGTCTTTGCTATAGTGCCATGTTTCTCCCTCTGTTTGGCAGCAGACAGGATGTGTTTGTGCCACGCTCCTAGCAGGGGTGTGATGTCATATCACAGTGCCATATTCTGCTGCCATGATGGTGCATCTGCTGTTGATCTTGGTTTAACTAAGGAACCCTGCGCCAAGGCAGGACTAAATTAACCAGATCATCATCACCGGTAATCACGGGAATAGTCACCATATTTGGGCAAAAATCAAATATTCCTATTTGTCAAATTTTCCGACTTAATATGACCCTGTACTGTATTTCCAGTCACGGTTAAGATGAGCAAGAAGCGTGTAAGTCATGAAAGTTGGCCCTTTTTTCCTTTTAATGGATAAATCACTAACTTTCTACAGTATATATTTCTTCTGCAGCTCCGAGCTCTGAGCCTGGGTCAGACACTGTAGGTTTCACATCACAGCAGGCAATGTAGAATGTGTAGCACATCTGCACTTTTGTTGTCTCTCATCCTGCCAGTCAGTTCATTTAATTTTTCATTCAGCTCCGACTTCACAATGACGAGACATAAAAGGCCTGGTGTGGCTGACAGCATGCAAACTGCTGATGATATTCTTATGATCTCTAGAGCAGCAAATGCAAAACACCAGAGAAGACTGTGAAAAAATGTCGATCAGCCTGCAGCTAGTGAGCAGGTTACTCTACACTGTGTTGCTTAGTATTGAGCCGCTCAAAGCCTGATGTTTTTGAATGCATGAATTATATATGAAGAGAAATTCTTGAAGGCAAATGCACGGTGGAAAACAGCTTTTTGCCTATCATACCTGTCAGGCTTCACTTTGACTAACAATAACACACCATCTGACAGCAGGACTTACGCACATTAAACAACCATATTCCACATAAGAGAAAAGCTTTACAGCAACTTGTCAATTTTAATCATCACAAAGACAACTTATGCCTGCTGATCATCACTGCAATGCTTAGCTAACTCTTTAGCATTATATGTAATTATTATGTGACATTATTATATGTCAATCCCTTTGAAATCCATCTTGTGGATTGCCATGCATGTTAATTTTTCTAATATAGTACTTCATATATGTAGTTTCAAATTAACAAATTTGAAGTGTACCTCTGGTGCAAATTACTGACCTCTGTCATCATTTTAGGTGGGGGAACTTGCACAATCGGTGGCTGACTAAATACTTTTTTGCCCCACTGTATATTGGGCAAAAAATGGGAAAAAGGAGGATATGCAGGGGGCTGGTGTGACAGAAGCAGAGATAGGTTGAGATGGAGGCAGATGGTGAAGCAAGGAGCTCACAGAAGGAAAAAAAAAAGTACCCAAATCACAACAGAAATGTCTACGTTTATACAAGAAGCAACTGGTTGTGGTTGTTGCAGGTGACTATCAGCTACTGCTAGAAAATTCATGCTCAATGAAATCAAAACTACAGATCCTGTAATGTGGCTCCTGGTTCCCCTAATAGTTACAGAGAGATATTTTGTGACAATCCACTATGTTATATCTATTTTCTGAAGCCTTTTGATCAAAAACATGATAAAAACAGTCAGAGGAACAATGTTTGAACCATGAAATGTAATTTTTCTCTTGACTATAGATCCGTCGGGCCCCATTCATTCAGAATTATCTGGTGTGTTTTAGTTGCACTTTAGACAGTGGCTTAAGTGGCTTCAGCAACAGTCACTAGACAAGTCAGTGTGTGCAACACGTGTTTGAGGAGGATGATGTAACTAGGCATATCAGTTTTATCTAGTCTTAAGGGGATAATGACTCAAATGATGGAGAGTAAAATTATAGACCAGGCAAAATGCCAGCATCCTTGATATAATGTGAAATACCAGCTGAAAATACAGTTAGAAGCATATCAAGGTAATATCAAATTTTATTTCTTCATGCAACATCAGACGTTTTTAAGGGCATACAGTTGTGGTCAAACGTTTACAAGCACTTATCAAGAGTATGAATGTCAAGGTCATTTTGGCCATTACATTATTTCAGTTTGGAATGATGGAACAGTAAATTAATCTTTAATTTCTTTAAAAATAAGAGATGGTGTGCACAGGTTTGAATTTATTTCTGATTTTCACTAATTCACACAATCAGAAGTGTACTCACATGCTCGAATATATTAAAATCTTCCTTCACAAGTTGCACCACAACCAGACACTTTGGTAGCCATCAATACGCTTGTTTCCTAGCACGGAAGCAGATTTGAGGGACATTCCATAAATTTTCAAAAGGGTTGATGGGCTCTGTCATTTTATAAGCTGCTGAATCATGCTTTATCCATTCCAAAAATACATTTTGATGGGTGTTTAGCATCATTGTCAATATTGGTCAGAATTTAATCGTATACACAAAAATAATATGATTGGGGTTTTTTTTTATGTCATAGTGGCTTTACAAGCATGTTTCCTTTTTCATGTCTCTTCAGTCTGAGCCTGAAGAAACTGAAGAATTTCTTTTGATGCGTGATTTGTTATGAACCGGCTTAAATGGAGGTGAGCAGACTAAAAAGGTAAATACAAACAGGAACAACGGGGAAACCTTGATAAGGTCATTATTTAGACACACAGAGTACATATATTGCAATGAGGGGATTGTGGGAATCAGCAGGAGAGGAGTGGTCTGAGTCAGGAGGAGGATAGAATTAGTCTGGGCTGAATTTGTAGAGAATTTTCCACAAGATGTGAGTGAAAACAGACCCAGGGTGATTACGTGAGCTTGGAGGTTATCCTGGTAAGGAGGAGGTAAGGTGAGCCACCGGTCTCTATTAGCGTGAATACAGGAGCTGTCGGCGGGTGAGTAGACAGGTGAGCTGTGGGGTTAGTATCCGATTATGATCCAGTGAGCGGTTGATCAGCACTTAATTGAAGAAGGTAGATATTGTAACCTGGGAAATACTCCTGTAATATAATTATAAACAGCCTGTGACATCATGTTTCTCTTACTAGAAACCTGTGTCCAGAGGAACAATCAGTTTTTTGAGGCTAAAGAGTTGTTAGATGGTGAAATGCTCAGTGACACTGAAACTGACCACTTTTGCGAGTACTGGTTACATGAATTAGTACAACTTCACACAAATTCTCAGAAGCCCTAAATGCTTGTTGTTGTTTGCATTTTAACAAGGAGAAAACCATCCCTCAGCTTCCAGGAAGGCAAAGTGGCATAGAAAAGATTCAGACAAATATTTCTGTACATCCTTTCAAAACGGCTGAATGAACAGTTTGTCAGAAACAGTTGCAGGTTAGTTTCAACATTTACACATGTGACATTTATATTTTAACAATCAACAATTATGTTACTTTATCACACCCTTAATAGTCGTAATAATCGTATTCATTATATTCAACAATCATATTTAGAAGATGCCTGAAATGTGGGCACTCGTGTAATTAAAACAAATGAACTTAAATCAATAATGTCATGTCTAGTTTTTTCCTTAGTGGAGAATTGTAATATAAGGAATGACAGAACTGTCAGCTACCATCACTCCGCTGCAAACCTTTTAACTCTTAAGTATCAGAAACGTATGTGGCGACATCTGGATTTGTGAGACTACAGATTTCATTTTAATCATTTCAATTAAAGTGTATCATGTTTGATACATGTGTTTTTCAGATTTCTACATCATCACTGGAATTTTTTTTCCTTGAACTAAATTGCACAGTACATTTTTTCAGCAATAAATAAAAGAGTAGTTTTTGAAAGTTTTTTCTGAAAGAGCATGTTAATAGATTAAAACTGGTAGCTAGATACTACTACTGGCATGTAATTTCAGAAGCTAACATGCCATGGTGGTCAAGCTGAGTCCACAGGTGAACACTTGGAGGATCAGGTCTCCAGTTTTCCTTCATATTCTTCATATATTTGTGTTAGATATTTTAGGGGGTGAATACAGAGGCTAAGTGACTGTGAACAATCCCCAAAACTTCTTAAAAAGGCCTCCTTAGCAGTGCAAACACGAGGGCAGAGAAATCATGGTAGCCACCCTGTGTGTCCCTAACCAGTCAGACAGTGACTTACATTGCAGCTCACGGCTAACTTGCACTGCTTTATGCTTTATGCTCCATAAACTGCAAGTATTTCCCAACTTTTCACTTTTGCATAAAGTAAAGGATTCGGCAATAAGCATAAAGTAACTGTTAGAAGGTAAGAAAATCCTATTAAATATGTGTGTGTTGTTTCCCTGAATCCAATCCAATAGCTACATGTGCAACCATTATAGTAGTTTTCTTTATAAATCCTGCAGTGCTTATACTAGCTTTCACTCTAAGAGCAGGCCTTTGATGCAATTTCAAAATCATCAGTCTTTTCCCAGGGATATTGCCTTAACAGTACATGTGTATTAATGCACCCATAAGCGCAGTCCGCAACAAATGCATTTTACCATCTTTAGGCAATATGAGGAGAAAACTACACTGACAAGTAGCAGGAAATCTGAAGCTCTTTGTGTTTTTTAATGGAACTTTGTAGATGTGAACTTTTCTTAAAGATTAGTGTTTTCATTGGAGATAGAGAGACTTGTAACTGAATATCAGACAGGATTGTTGTTTCATTGTTAGTCTTTTCAAGAGATTTTTTTCTACTATAGGTAATGTAATATTGATTGTGTAGGGTTATATTGACAGTAGTGTTGCCATGAAATAAAATGTAACATCAAAGTGAAATCTATTTTTGCTGTAGTTCCATAGGCTCTTATGGGGCCCACACAGCCCATGTATCTTTCAAACTGATTTCTTCCTCTTGCTTTCTTTCTAAGCTATTTTCTTTCTATGTGTGGTTGTATAAATATTGGCACACATCATATTGTTAGTGTGAATGTGTTTGCACACTATTTTCTGAGACCATGTTAATGTATTGTGCTCTTTGTGTGCAATTATGAAACTTCTTAATAATTCTTTCATATATCTGTATTTATGCACATTAGAGCAGTATGTACACACGCTTTGTGTGTGAAAGCACACTTGAGTGTAATATTGTTCATTTATCTCTCCCTGGGTAGTGTCTTTTTGTGTGCTTATGCATTAGTTCATTTGTGATTGGATGCTTTGTAAGTTTGAATGCACAGTATTTATGTGACATACATCTGTGTGCTTCTTATTTGTGTTCTTTGTATTTTTTGCGTTCCTTTTTTCTTTGCAAAGGCACGTCAGTGATGTGTGTGTTTGTGCGAGTTACCAGTTCACACACTCCTCGTGTGAGTTGTGCATGTGTAGCTCTCTTTCTGTATTCTGTCTGGTAGTTATCTTGCCAGTCTTGTTGATGGTTTAGAAGAGGTTCCAGTGCTGCTGGCAGTTTCTCTGTCAGTCCTTCCACATGCAGCCGCCACCCCTATTAACACTTCCATTAATACTGCATCACAGATGGAAATCATCCTCTCACCCCACAGATGCTTTTAGATTTTGATGAGCGTTTTTTTTTTTATTCAACTCCCAGGGAGAGAAGAGCAGCAGAACAACTAGTTTTATTGATGGCAGAGAAAATCTGCCGCTGCTTTCCTTCCAGTGTTGCTCTTCCTCTCACTTTTTCTGCAGCACACATGTTCAGTTTGGAGTGAAGCTTCATTTTCCAGCCTGCTTAGGAAGAAAACCAGGTTGAATACATAGAAAGAAAGAGGGGCAGAAGAGAAGAAAACCTAGTGGTTTGGTGGACAATTAAAAAAAGCTGAGGGGCATTTAGAGGAATAAAACAAGTATATTAATCTCATTTGGATGCAGGCCCTTCAGCTCCTTAAACTTTCAATCTCCGGTTGCGATCCCTACACGCACCCTTGACAGACATGAAACGTGACGCGTGGAATACAGAGTGGTTCTGTATGTTGAAATTAGCACACAACATATAGCCAAGAACAGTGCGTGTATGCAGACACGACAACATGTAATGCATGCGCAAATCATCCACCAGCACACACCACTTTACTCACAGTCACACACTTCTGTGCACATACATCCTGATTCCATTACCCGGTAACAGCTTGTCGCTCTCAAACACTCATATCAACATTCATTCTCACATATACCTCCCCCTCTCAGATAATCACTTGAATGCACAAACATACATGCATTCACACATAAACAGATACAAATTCCCCTGCAATCTCACAATGGTGTATAGAAATCACAAACATAAACTATTCAAACACGAGGCAAAAGCATTCTTATAGATCCACTAAAATGCACATATTTAATGCCCATCTCCAACATAGGGGAGGCACACGCTGGCACGTTACTTTACTGAACGTTCAAACACATCTGCACAAACAGAGACACACATTGTGCTAAATGATTTGTTTCCTCCTCATCTCTGATGCTTATGAATAATACAAGAATCTCAGGGGAACTTTTTGCTTCACATAAATAAGAATTTAGATAGAAAATTGCATTATTAATCTGCAGCTTCTGGCTTGGCTTTTCCTGTAAAGAATTCATACAGTGCTGCAAGCTTACAGCCTTGCAGAGCCAACAAGTTATGAGGCAGTGGCTCTGAGTAATTAGGTTTACCTGCACAAAATATGTTTTGGCCTTATTTTAAAAAAACACAATGCTCCAAAAAAGCTTTTTATACAGGGAGTGCAGAATTATTAGGTAAATGAGTATTTTGTCCACATCATCCTCTGCATGCATGTTGTCTTACTCCAAGCTGTATAGGCTCTAAAGCCTACTACCAATTAAGCATATTAGGTGATGTGCATCTCTGTAATGAGAAGGGGTGTGGTCTAATGACATCAACACCCTATATCAGGTGTGCATAATTATTAGGCAACGTCCTTTCCTTTGGCAAAATGGGTCAAAAGAAGGACTCGACAGGCTCAGAAAAGTCAAAATAGTGAGATATCTTGCAGAGGGATGCAGCAGTCTCAAAATTGCAAAGCTTCTGAAGCGTGATCATTGAACAATCAAGCGTTTCATTCAAAATAGTCAACAGGGTCGCAAGAAGCGTGTGGAAAAACCAAGGCGCAAAATAACTGCCCATGAACTGAGAAAAGTCAAGCGTGCAGCTGCCAAGATGCCACTTGCCACCAGTTTGGCCATATTTCAGAGCTGCAACATCACTGGAGTGCCCAAAAGCACAAGGTGTGCAATACTCAGAGACATGGCCAAGGTAAGAAAGGCTGAAAGACGACCACCACTGAACAAGACACACAAGCTAAAACGTCAAGACTGGGCCAAGAAATATCTCAAGACTGATTTTTCTAAGGTTTTATGGACTGATGAAATGAGAGTGAGTCTTGATGGGCCAGATGGATGGGCCCGTGGCTGGATTGGTAAAGGGCAGAGAGCTCCAGTCCCACTCAGACGCCAGCAAGGTGGAGGTGGAGTACTGGTATCATCAAAGGTGAGCTTGTGGGGCCTTTTCGGGTTGAGGATGGAGTCAAGCTCAACTCCCAGTCCTACTGCCAGTTTCTGGAAGACACCTTCTTCAAGCAGTGGTACAGGAAGAAGTCTGCATCCTTCAAGAAAAACATGATTTCCATGCAGGACAATGCTCCATCACACGCATCCAAGTACTCCACAGCGTGGCTGGCAAGAAAGGGTATAAAAGAAGAAAAACTAATGACATGGCCACCTTGTTCACCTGATCTGAACCCCATTGAGAACCTGTGGTCCATCATCAAATGTGAGATTTACAAGGAGGGAAAACAGTACACCTCTCTGAACAGTGTCTGGGAGGCTGTGGTTGCTGCTGCACGCAATGTTGATGGTGAACAGATCAAAACACTGACAGAATCCATGGATGGCAGGCTTTTGAGTGTCCTTGCAAAGAAAGGTGGCTATATTGGTCGCTGATTTGTTTTTGTTTTGTTTTTGAATGTCAGAAATGTATATTTGTGAATGTGGAGATGTTATATTGGTTTCACTGGTAAAAATAAAGTTGCCTAATAATTATGCACAGTAATAGTCACCTGCACACACAGATATCCCCCTAAAATAGCTAAAACTAAAAACAAACTAAAAACTACTTCCAAAACATTCAGCTTTGATATTAATGAGTTTTTTGGGTTCATTGAGAACATGATTGTTGTTCAATAATAAAATTATTCCTCAGAAATACAACTTGCCTAATAATTCTGCACTCCCTGTATGACTAATGAAAGTTCATGTTTCACAAGTATTCCTATTGACATGCAGTCCATCAAAGGTTTTCTATCAGTTTCAGATTTAGTGCAAAAAACTACACATCCTTGAATGCCCACTTGAGGATGGACTGCCATGTTTACAGCACAAATAGACATGTTTACTGCCTGCTTAATAAACAAAGTATCGTTAGTGTCTATAACTAATGTTTCTTACTTCTTTGTGAAGAGAGGAATTAGTGTTTTTGGGGCAAGACTGCTTTGACTGACAGGTGTATGACAGTATTTTATGTCTACATTACCTGGCACTATCTGTGTAGTTCTTTCTTTTGAATGCAGCTTGGAAACAAAGCTTGGTAGCGTCAACTGATGACAATAGACAATTCAGGCTTCAGAACAGGACTTCACAAACCAATGATCCAGCATTTATAAAGTGCTTCTCTAGTCATCTTAACCCACTTATTGTACTTATTGTTCATCAAACTATTACAGGGTAGGTCCATCTATGGTTCAACCATATAGAAAAAGCCTCTCTATTTGGTTCCTGCAACCACCTTTTAAAATCTAATTTTCAAATGTTGATACTCAAAGCAACGTTGTGCAACTTTTGATTTACTCTGATACTTGGAATACAGACATTGATGCCTCTCTCAGTAATGTCTTATTGCTTTTAATGGCTGTGGTGGTGAAAAGCAGATCGCATATACTGTTGGAGACACATAAGTGCCTTGTGATGCTCAGTAGCGGGGGCAGATCAGAGGAACCTGGGTGTAAGGACCACAGAGGATTAGTGGGAGGATTCCTGGAAGTATACCAAAAATATAACAATCCTATTGCAAATAGTCCATCATCTCATCTTTGTGCCTTAAATATAACACTTAAATACTAGTAGTATTATATGTTTTTATGTTACTGCTAAAGCAAAATCTGATGAGACTGTTTTGTACAAAAAGCAAGACTTGTTGATAACTTAGCTTAAATGTTATTTCCTTGTATGCTTCTCTGTGTACATTACATATCCACCAAAGAACATTGCTTAATGTCTTCACATTCTATGCAAGGAAAAATTTTGTCTCTTGAGTGGATTCACTGCAAGGCGTCCATGTACTTAAGCTGCTATAGTGCTATAGGATTAGGGATGGGTATCGTTTAGGTTTTATCCGATACCAGTACCAAACCGGTACTTTTGAAATGGTGCCGGTGCTGAAACGGTGCTTGAACCGGTGCTTAAAGAATGGAGAACACAAAATTGGTCCAACAACCTCTCATGTTCAGCTGTTTTTTTGTAAAAAGATAACAATGTTAGCCTTTTCTGCAGCTATAGGGGATTTATGGCATCACTCTTGGGTGGAAGCAGTGCTTAATCAATGGAAAAAACACAAACTTTGTCCAAAAACCTCTCATGTTTAGCTGTTTTTCACTTTTTCTTTGGTCATTTTAGCCTTTTTGGCCAGTGTGAAGGGAGTATCTGCCATCAAACAAGAAGACAGCCACATGTAACTACGACGGTGTTTGCTAGTTCACCTTATATGCATTAATGTAATAACGTGGTGAGCCTCCTCAACGTAAATTACACACGAACAACATTAAGCTACTCACACAGAGAAGAACGGCTGCTGCTGCCATCATCATCCGTCATCATTTCTGCTACACTGACAGGGCTAGGGGCCAAGACTGTCCTCTTCGGGTTCTTGGGGGATGTTGCTAACTCCGGGTCCGATAACAGGCACCACAGCTGCAGCAGATGTACTCGATGTGAGGTCTCGCAGTAAGCTATCAAATACGGCGCATTTCTCAGCTTTTAACAAAATGCTATACGTTGCCAGGTGTTTCATCAGATTTGAGGAGTTACCTCCTTTGCTCCTTAAAGCACTTGTTGCAGGCTGCTGAGTTTGCATCTTTTGCTATGAAGTACAGCCAGACTTTTGATTGCTTTTCCTTGGGCATTTTTAATCTGTAGCTCTGCTCTAAAAGAACGTACGTGCCTGGGCCCGCCCACTACGCTTGCAAAGGTAAAATGATTGGCTGGAATCCAAAGTGTATGACATCTCAGGGAAAAAAAAGCACTGAAATAAAGCACCAAAATGTGCGCTGCTTTTCGGTCTGGTTACTACCGTTTATGTCAGAACCGATACCGGTACCCATCCCTATATAGGATGAAAAAAAAAAGCAAATTCCTTTACTGGTGTTACATATTTTCAAACCACTAATTTAATAAGAAGTGGCAAAATTCATTTTCATAGAGTTTGTATAAGAATTTTTCAGATTCTTAAGTTCAACCATTGTATTTGCTATGATTATTGAGTTAAAATAATCTTCAGCAGCTGACCGATGTGCTTATAGAATGTTAATTATTTCTTTTCTCTAGTTTTTACACTTAAACTATAAGATAAGATTATGGGAGAGGATGATGGGAGAGGCGTGAGTTTCTCAAAATGGGCTCATTGAGTGCAGCATGGATAAGATCTTGGAGAGGCTACGGCTGCTGTGAATACTCAGGATAAGATCTCTGACTGCAGACTGGATACATCTCGGAAGGGCTAGCTCGGAATAACATCTCTGGGCGCAAATTGGATGACATCTCGGGGAGTCACACTGCCATGAGTTCTCAGAAATCGGCTCCTTGAGCACAAGAAATGACAACATCACAGAACACAAGTATGGTGAAGCTCGCGGCTCTCCAACGGGAGATTGAGAGACCAGTGTTGGACTGTAGAACTGCTTTGAAATTCATATGAGCTGTTCGCACTAAAGTGAAAACCACCATCACTTATGCGGATACCCCTTTGAGACCGCAGCTTTGGCGCCAGCTGCAAGCACTTTTTCTATGATTAAGTGGTTTCTATCTAACATTCACAATCCAATGTGATAGGACTCAGACTGGATAGAGTCCTATTGTACTTTTCCTCTACAGGAAAAGGTCTATGTACAGTAAAACAAAATCATCCAAAGAATTTGAAGGTTCAACATATTTTCAAGTGGGTTGATCTGTTATGAAAGTTGGAACTCAATTCATGATACCAATGTTTATTATGCTGCAGGTTTTTATACTACAAAGCTCATTTTATGTTGATAGAACCCCGGCTCTGTTAATTTAATGCATAAAATGAATATTACAGTCCTTTTTGGGATGTGTTTGCTACTGTAAAATGTAATAACACCCATCATCTTAAAGAATTCACTGTCTGACTCTTTTCCTCAGTCCTGGAATCTGTCTTCTAACTTTACCATTTGAGAATTCTTTCATAATGCCACACCACAATAATACAGATACACAGCTGGCTGACAAAAATCATTTTTGTCATCTTTCTAATACAGTTCATTAAAGCGTTCTAGTGTCAGCAGCGTCACAAGATGTGGCACTGAGCTGTGCATTCATTGGTTTAGGAAAAAGAATTATATAATTATATCTACAAACTCTGTTTACTGTATCTTTTACATTTTATGTTAAGATTTCTGTTTAGCTGATGACGACTTCTACATAACAGCCGTCAAACTGATATTATGCAGTTACACATATGATGGGGGCAATCGTGGCTCAAGAGTTGGTAGTTCATGTTGTAATCGGAAGGTTGCTGGTTTGAGCCCCGGCTCCAACAGTCTCGGGTCATTCTGTCCTTGGGCAAGACACTTCACCCGTTACCTACTGGTGGTGGTCAGAGGGCCCAGTGTCCGGCAGCCTCGTCAGTGTGCCCCAGGGCAGCTGTGGCTACAATGTAGCTTGCCATCACCAGTGTGTGAATGTGTGTGTGAATGGGTGGATGACTGAATGTAGTGTAAAGCGCTATACAAATACAGGCCATTTACCATACAATATTGTTTTCCATATAGTTAGCTTTTTTGCGACATCAGCATGGCGTTTTGTTGCCCTTTACTGGTGTGGTTAAGATACTCAAGATCTGGTTTTTAATAATGATCGATTTTTAGGTGGGACGGTTTAAAAAGGTTTTCAACAAGCTTTCCTGCCGTTGCTTTTCAGTTTCTCTGTGCATTTCCCAAAACGGTTCTTAAGAGCGAAGACATGCTGTTAATAGCTTCTTAAGCCGGGCTGTCAAAGTGTTGACATTAATAATTCATTTTAAAATAAACAATACTGTATATCAGTGTAAGACGCACTATAGATTAGAAATATATATAGATTAAAAGAAATGCACAGATGTTGTGCCTGTGTTTTTATAGAACATGTGGCAGTGTTTCTGCAAAATTAATAAAAATTACTTTCCACATGAACTTGATCACAGTTTTAGTGAAGCATGTCACAGCTCGCAAGTTTAGTCTTTGTTACAATCACACCCTTACCACTCTCATCAACATATCTAGGTATCTTTTTTTTTTTTATAAATAATTGATTAGGCAGCAGCTGCACCACTTGCCTTAATGCACAGAACAACGTTCTAAGTTTGGATAAGCACATGTACTTCCTGCTTCCTGCAGGGACTCATCCTACACACAGACACAGGATTGCTGGTGAGCCTGGTGATGCTAGAGTTGTGTTTATGACTGATGGCATGTAGCATATTGATAGACCATTTGTCTGAAAAAAGGGGTAAGATGAAAAAAAGCCAGTGTGAATTAAGGAGACCTCTTAATTCTTTCATTGCACTAATCATGGGCCTGCATTATGAAACAAGTTCAGCATACTGAAACAGTCCCACAGAGGTGGGTATCAGCTCAATAACTCCACCCAGACCAAGACACACGGTGTTTGCAGGATGACAAATTATATGTAAGCTATAGTATTAAGAAGTTCTCCATGAAAGTGTGTGAACTTTGAGTGGTAAAAGCATTGCATAAAATCCAAATACTGGCCAGAAACAAAAGCCTGAGAAAATACTTGCGTCACTTATAATTACAGCTCCGTATATAAATATACATAAAACACAAAAGAAGACATGAGCCTCCTTTCTAACACTGAAAACCCAGGGTCAACTCTGACGTTACCTCCCCAAGCCCCAAACCTGGCTTCATAAAGGCCTTTGAGCTGAGCTTTGTGGCCCTGGTTAGTCCCATGGTTTGGACTGTGTGTTCTCTGAATATCCGAATACATAACATATATATGCTACCTATGTATGGTGTTAATGTAATTCATGCTCCAACGCAATCTCTCACATTGAAAAATGTGAATTCAATTGGTATACGACAGGAAGAGTATGGGAAATGTGTGAAAAATTGCACTTCAAGTGTAAAGAAATAGTTTTCACTTTAATAAAAACATCTTTTAATTGGCTGCTGATTCTTTTTCTCTCTTTCCTCCTTTATTTTTTTCTGTCTTGCTTTTTGTAAATTCCAGCTTTTGTTCCATCTTGTAAATGAGATCAGAAGTAGAAAATGTACTCTCATGCCACTTCTGTATAGGTATAACACGCATTTCCATGGTCTTGCCCCTCTGGCAGCATAATAAAGAAGGTGTCAGAGAATAAGACCATCTCCATTTATATGTCTCACATGAGTGCTGTCACCTTTTTACGAGTAACTGTCCAGTTCAGGCATAAAATGATACTGCCTTGCTAGGCGCAGAGACTTGCACATACTCAAACACACTCTTACAGAAAGAGATGCTGTGGCTTCGATATGACACAATAAAGCTCACGATACCGTGATGAAGGAATCGTGGAAATGCATACTTTGTTATTTTCCTGTCTTTAAAGAACTTTTGCAGTTGCCATCACTTCTTTTGCTTTTGTTGCCTGATTTTAACAGGAGGTGACTCAAACATCAGTACCTTCAGCCTGAAAAGACAATACTGTAACAAAAAATCCTTGTTGAACACATGAGAAAGGAAACATAGTGTATAGCCAAAGTTTTATTTGATATTAAACAAATCTTTTATCTTTGCCCAAATGTAAAAAATCTTATTAATTTCAATTAAAATTAAATGTAATTTTTAGTTTATTTTTAAAGTTACAAGTGTGATTTCCTTTGGCGTAAAAATGTATGTGACTCAAATTGTTGAGCTGGCTGAGTGTACTGCTGAGTGTTCATTAACTAAAGAAGCATATTCAGCAGAGTAGCAATCACTTTTCAGCAATCATTTTCTGAACGTTAAAAATCTCAAGAGATCCTTTTTTGGTAGTTTGAAGAGAACATACATGACAGAGGTGCTGTGTGTCTTTACAGGATGGAAAATGGACCGTTACTTAAATATAATACTTTCCTGCTCTAACTGAGCATTCGCAGCACTTTTAACTGCAAGCCACATTTACACATCACTATATTCTATGCCTTTAAGCAGTTTCTAACTATCAGGCACACGCTCACACTCCACTGGACACTTTGGGAACAATTTAAGGGTCAGTATCCTGCCTAAGAATGCTTTGGTTTGTGCCCGGAGGGGTTGGGGATTGAACAACCAACCTTCCAATCGCAAGACAGCCTGCACCTCAGAGCCGTATGTTTTTCTCTTTTTTGTTTTACAGACAGATTATTACACACATATGGGCTACAAAGCATCAGTTAGAGTTCTGCACAGGTCTAGTTTGCAAACCTGTATATGCATGCACACTGGCTCAGTGTGAAAACAGACCTATTACCTGCAGTAATTTTCAAGTAAAGTCCTGACCCACTTAAAGAGCCATTTGTAATTTTAGAGACTACACAGTCACTGCCTTTAAAGTGCTGTACTTGTCTCTTGTGCTGTCGGTAAAACAAATATCTTATAATAGCATTCTGCTTAAAATAAATGAATAAATAAATAAAAGGAATGCATTTAATAAATGAGGCTGCGTCTTAAGGTCAGCTAATAGGACTTTATGGGTTCATAACAGTCTCTCTCTTTTTTTTTTGTTCGCACACACTGTCAAATTATGTTTAGTAAACTACAAAACTACAAAAAAAAAACAGTAATATAGCCACAACTATAGTAGAGAATGCTATGGTTATTGTGTGGATACGTCTATCTTTTAGATACAGTCTGTTAGATCCAAATATAGATGAGAAGATATTTAGATATTACTATTGTTAGTGTGTGTGTGTGTGTGTGTGTGTGTGTGTGTGTGTGTGTGTGTGTGTGTGTGTGTGTGTGTGCGTGTGTGTGCGTGTGTGTGTGTGAAACAGGGTGTGTTCAGGGGATGGGGTGGGGGTGGGGTTTTCCACTCACAGATCGTAGTGTTCCTTAAGCGACACAAAGCCCTTGGCAGGTGCTCCCTCCCTGGCTTTGTCTCTTGTGCTGTCTGCTGTTTATTTGTTCAACTCTTAGAAAGAAAGAAAGTCCCCTCTCCCTCAGCCCTCAGGGAAAACAAAGAGCACACGCACAAAGACGGCACTGCCACTACATCCTGGCAGCAACAAAGCAGAGATACATATGTCAGAGATGGCATGGCATGGAATGGCAGGTGTTCCTTGGATGGAAAAACTGAACGCTACCTTTTTTGTTGTATAACCATTAACTGGCATTAACAGATAAGGCAAAGAATGTGCAAGTGTGCGCAGACTCAGCTTGACAGATAAAGAGGCTTCTCAAAAAATGTGAAAGAGTTGCACATTTGCAATTATTGGGAACTTTTAAGAACTTTTTCTGCCCACTTTGATTTACTTTTAGCTTACATTTTGCTCCCTAAACTCTTATTATTCAAAGTGCACATTGGCACTTTGTTTTTACTTGTAAAGAATAATCTAGGATCAGTGTTTGTGCAGAAGTTTCTCTGTGCTCAACTTAAATCAGTCAGCACTTTGGCTGGATAATGGTGGCAAACAAACAATAATTACATGTATTTGTTGATATTTACTTCATTCCTTCATAGTTTATTGAAAAGTTGCATTTAGCAGTCATTCCTAGTGATATCCTAAACCTATTATTTGACCTGAACAAACACAGTGCCAGAGCCTCTGGTGTTTGTTTGTGAGACATCTGTATACATCACTTCAAACCCTGCAAAGACTATTAAACTTTTCCAATAAGAAACAGAACTGAATCTAAAAGAAAACATAAAACTACAGTAAAGAGACACAAAACCAACTGACAAAGACACAGAGCATTTCTGCAAAGACAGACAAGACGACCCAAAAGGGACACAAATGACAGCAGAGCTACACGAAACCGCCAAATTCATCTTCGTAGCTTTTCCAACCTAGGGCCGTTGTGCACGCTACAACCTATCCCAACCTACACAGTTTGATGGGGAAGGAGTGGGGGCCAACCTTGGACAGGTTACTGGTCCATCACGGGGCTAACACAGGAAGACAGACACCAACACAACCACTCACATTCACACCTACAGCGAGTTAGAATCATCATTTCGCCTAATCGGCTTGCATTTTAGCCTGTGGGAGGAAGCCGAAGTATCCAGAGAGAACCCATATGGACATAGGAAGAACATGCAGCTCCACACAGTAGCAGACCAGGAAGTCTGAAACAGAAACCTTCTAGCTGTGACGCAGTCACCACTGCCCCCTGAATAGGACAAGATGTTGAATACAAGCATAGATAAGTCTCTCTCTCTCTCTCTC
>NW_005187680.1:536524-540636 GCF_000239375.1 Pundamilia nyererei | reverse complement strand
CCCCGACCCCCCCAAACACACACACATGCACATTGATCCTTCATTTCTGAAGGCATCAGACTTTAATCCTAAAATAAATTTCTTTTAAAAAAGCTGCGCATTGTAGGAATTCTACATGGTGTTTACATTCAGCACAAGCGTGCTTCATATTCTCAGTGGATCTGTGCAGACTCTTCTATAGACAACAAACCCCACTGAACATTATTTCTCCCTCCAAGTATTCTGTAAGAATATTAAAATCATTGCTCGCCACGCACTGCTACTTCCCAGCAGCTAACCCACTCTCTTCCTGATTCACAATAACCCTTATCAGCCCAATTTCCCTTTTCTCTTCCTTTTGCCCATTTTAACACGCCACCCTGTTTGTTGTTTAAATGGAAGAGAGAGAAAATTGGCCACTTTTGCCGTTCAGAAACTCCCGCAGCTGTCAGTAATCACTGCATGTGTGTGTGTGTGTGTGTGTGTATGCGCACGCGTGCCGCGGTAATGTGCAGTTACCACAGTGGGGATGCATGGGGTGGGGGCGTGGAGAGAGGGGTCATGGCGTGTGGCGGAGAAAGCGCTATTAGGAGAAAATGATAGGCCTGTCCCTGAAACTCCATTACACACCAAACACTTAAAAGACTGGACCGGCTTCATTACAGGGCAACATGAATCATGCAGCACTCACACAAGCAACCGGCCTCTCTCTTTTTCTCTGTGTCCCACTCTCTCCCCCAGCATTGCCTTCTGTTTAAACTGGAGGATCGCCAGGAAAGAGGGTTGGAGAGGGATGGAGGGAGGGAGCAGAGTAAAGAGGAGCAGAAGAGGCTTCAGTGTTGCCGAGAGCCAAGCCTGTTTGCCTCAGGTCTGACAAACAGGAAGAGGACAGGCAAGAGGAGAGGACAAAAGAAGAGTAGAGGGAAGGAAATGGGGGAGGAGATATATCTAATAGGTGAAAAAGAAAGGAGTTTAAGAGATGAAAGATAAAAAGAAAAATGAAATGGGAGCAGAAGATAAGGAAAAAATTAGAAAAGTACATGTGGTGAGGAAAGAACTGAGGAAGAGATGTAATTAATATAGCAGAAAAGCAACGTACAGAAGGAGTTAAGAAATGATGACGAGTGGAGGGGAAATACAAAAGGCCATAAGAAATAAGAGGAGATGAAAAGAAGAGCGGAGGGAAAGGGGGAAAGAGGAGGAGACATGAAATAGAGAAGAGGTGAAATATACTATATTGACAAAAGCATTTGCTTGCCTTCACACGCATATAAATTCAAGTGACATCCCATTCTTAATCCATAGGGTTTGATATGATGTCAGCCCACTATTCTACTCTGGGAAAGGCTTTACACGAGGTTTAAGAGTGTTTATGGGAATTTCTCACCATTCTTCCAGAAGCGCATTTGTGAGGTCAGATACTGGTGTTAGACAAGCTCACAGTGTCTTCTCTAATTCATCCCAAAGGTGTTTTATCAGGTTGAGGTCAGGGCAGTCAAGTTCTTCCACACTAAACTCGTTCATTCATGTCTTTATGGACCTTGCTTTGCTCACTGGTGTGCAGTCATGTTGGAACGGGAAGGGGCCATCCCCAAACTGTTCCCACAAAGTTGGGAGCATGAAATTGTCCAAAATGTCTTGGTATGCTAAAGCATTAAAAGTTATTTTCATGGAAACTAAGCGGAGGAGCCCAACTCCTTAAACACAACCCCACACAATAACACCCCCCCCCCCCCCCTCTACCAAACTTTACACTTGGCACAGTGTAGTAGGATAAATACCGTTCTCCTGGCAACCACCAAACCCAGACTCACCCATCAGATTGCCAGACAGAGAAGCCACTCTAAAGAACACGTCTCCACCGCTCTACAGTCCAGTGGCAGCGCGCTGCATCTGATGCTTTGAGTTGTGCTTGGTGATGTAAGCCTTGGATGCAGCTACTCAGCCATGGAAACCCATTCCATGAAGCTCTCTACACACTTTTCCTAAACTAATCTGAAGGCTGCATGAAGTTTGGAGGTCAGTAGTTATTGACTCTGCAGAAAGCTGGTGCCACTAACCCCACTCATCAACTTGTGGCTGAGTTGTTGTCCTTCACAATCACTTCCACTTTGTAATGATATGACTAACAGCTAACTGTGGAATACTTATTAGCAAGGAAATTTCAACTAGACTCTTTGCACAGGTGGCACCTTATCAAAGTCAAGTCAAAGTAAACTTTACTCACTAATGTAAAGAGTGAGTACACACAATAATAACTTGGACTGAACCACCACTTACAACCACTGGCATAACTACTGTATAATTTATCCTTATATCTCATTGATCTCGACTGCACTACTGTAAATGCTGTATAGACAATCATACTGTACAATACAATAATTATAGTTTTATATAGCTTTTCAAATTTATAACCATACGTATAACCTGTTCAGGCCTGTACATAGCTTGTACATTCACTTCAGTTATAGCCTGTACATACTTACTGTACATACATACTGAAATCTAATTCTAATTGTAATTCTAGAATGTACAGAGAGTGTACAGAAGCGCAACAAAAAGTCAAATATGGCATATACATAAAGAATTTGAATTTGAGTTTAAACACCTGTAGTCATGGAAGTGATTGGAACATGTGAATCCAGTGATTTGGATGGGTGAGTGAATACTATTGGCAGTATAGTGTATGAGTTGATAAGAGGAGTAAAGGAAAATTAAGTGAAGGAAGGAAAGGAGGAGAAGAGAAGAGTGGAGACTAAGAGAAGAGTTTATGACAACTGAGCAAAGGAGAGAAAACTAATGAGAAACCAAAACTACGAGAAGCAGGGAAAGGAAGGGAGGGGGAAAGTAGGGAAGGAAAGGGATGAGAGATAAAAGAAAGTATAGAAAGCAAGGATGCAGTCATGTAGGAATAGATTAAAGTAAAAAACAATTCTGTGGGATTGGGTTTGGGAAAGATTTGTGGAACTGTGAGGCAAAGCAAAAAAGGAAACAGGTGAGAAGGGGCCATAGGAGATAGAAGGAAATGGAAGAGGGGAAGACATCACATAGCACTAAGTAGGGAAAAAAATAGTTTGAAGAAGAAAGGAAAGAAAACAGTGATGAGTAGTGTCATGATTTCATAATAATAATAATACATTTTATTTAAAAATAGCACCTTTCAGAGCACCTAAGGACAATGTACAACAGATAAAAGAGATATATATTTAAAAAAAAAACAAACAGAAAAACTAGAAATATACATTTGATACATTTGGCAAAAGATGGATCCAAAGAGGAGACTCAGACAGAAGTTGGCAGGTTTAAAGTGTTTATTGTCAAGGAGTGAATGGTTTGCTGATAGAGAGTAGTTGGCAGGGAGATTCAGCAGCACTACAGGTTTCTACACAGGAGCTCTGTCAGAAAAGAGATAAGGAATTAGCAGGAGTCCAAGAGGAGAACTTGGTTCACTTGTAATATCTTGATAGCTAATAACAGTTTGTGGTTAGGAATGAATACAGAGTTGGAGGGAGTTTGTGGGCAGCTGGTGGTTATCAAACACTCAGAAAAATAAAGGTGCCAACTGGAACCAAAAGTGGTTCTTTAGACTGATGCCATAGAAGAACCTTTTTTGGTGCCACAAAGAACCTTTCAAACAATGGTTCTTTGAAGAACCATTTCTTTCAGTGGTTCATTGAAGAACCTTTAAAGGTGCCCCAAAGAACCATCAAGAAATGGTTCTTTGGGGCACCTTTAATGGTTTTTCAAAGAACCTTTTTAAAAATGGTTCTTTAAAGAACCATTTTTTAAAAGGTCCTTCAAATGGTTCTTTAAAAGAACCATTTTAAAGAACCTTTTTTGAGTGGTTCTTTAAAAAACCATTTTAAATGCATCATAAATTGAATTTGAGTAGGGTAAAAATAAATACGAGCACAGCATAGACATATATTAATGGTTTATTGTCATTTTGTAGTTACCAAAAGACAAAAAGGCATTTTAACCCTCAGCACAACATCACTACTAATACATGTCACATATTAGTGTTTTAAACAGTAATAATTAAATATATTTGCTATACTATAAATAAATATATATAAATACTATAGCTACAGATAACACAACAATACATGTATTGTTTAATTAATAAAACATCA
>NW_005187680.1:516748-529146 GCF_000239375.1 Pundamilia nyererei | reverse complement strand
GATAAAGAACCTTTTGTTCTTTAAAGAACCATTTGTAATAGCTGAAGAACCATCCACAAAATAAAAAGGTTCTTTGACGTATGATGGTTCTTTAAAGAACCATGAAGACATCTGAAGAACCATTTAAGAACCATAATTTTTCTGAGTGAAGAGTTGGCGGAGATGGCAGATGGAGAGCGGGTAGGCAGACGAGCAGGTAACTCCTTCCTTTGACAGGTTACAGAGAGCTGCTGTCAGAGCAGGTAAGCAGAGCTGGAGGTTTCCACCAGCAACACTGAGGTGAGTGAGGTTTCTGTTTGGACACAAGAAGAGACAGAAGTAAAAGAAGCAGGCGATTACAAACAACAGGTCAGTGGCCTGATCTTCATCATAATGGCAACAACAATCTGGCAGAGAACTTTTGCGTCCTCCAGCCTTGATATACTCCACATTTGATTATTAGACAACGGCAGGTCTGCTCCAACAGAAATTCCTCCCAGGGGCGGGCCCAGAGAGAGGAGCCAGCAGAGCTACTCCACCTGAGACTTAGCATTGCAAAAAAAGGTTAATAAACAATAAAAACAGATATCCAGTCCAGCCAGCTGCCCCACGACAAGTAGAGAAAGTAGAAGGAAAAGGGCACAAGGAAAAGAGGAAGTAAGAGGAAAGATTGACAGTTACAAGAGAAAAGACGCAAGAAAAAGATGGTATATAAGAAGGAAGCAATGTAAGAAAGGAGATAAAACGAGGCTGGAGTGGGAAGTTGCTGAAGAGACTGGAGAGCAGAAAAACGACATGGGGCAGGACAGGCTAACAACAAAAAGAAAGGAAATAAAAGGAGGAGAGTAGACTTGTCGAGGCATGCAATGGTAGTGTGTTGGAAAGAAAGTGTGACTTCAAGTTGTCTGTTTGTGTGTTCACACTTGCCTGTGCCTCTGTCTTTATTTGCCTGTGTGACTGCACACACATGTGTAAAGACCGCCTGTTAGCATTTGTGTATGTTTGTAATGAGCATGTGTGAAGAGTGTGTCCCTATATGTGCACAGGCATAGCAAGCATGTGTTTTTATTTGCGTGCGTGTGTGTACATGTGTGTGTGTGCGCACGCTCCAGAGCGTCTCGCAGCATGCTGCCAAAGGGCCGGGGCAGGCAGCCAGACCCAGGGCACAGCATGACACTGCATCCCGATCTGTGTTGTGACTGCCTCAATTACCCATCATCCTGACAGCGAGAGACGGAGAGAGCGAGAGGGAGTATGTGTGTAGCTGTAAACGGAGATGGATGATTCCTTATTCTTGTGTCTTTTATCTCCAGCAAGCTGATGTTTCCCCAATCTCCACTTATTTTTTTGAGTGTGCACTCGTGTTCTCATCTGCTATTTCACAGACACTTAAATCCAAAGCACAGTGTCCTCACCAAACCTTCTATCTCCACTTCTTTTCATGTTTTTCATCACACTGGCACAAGCAGCTGGATTACTAACCAAGCAAAGCTCCCATCCAAAGACATTTGTATTACCTCATATAAATTTAGTTGACATAATTTGATTAATGAAAAATATGTTGGAAAATTGCTCCAGTGACGGGGCCCTCTGTATGCCATCTTTTTCATTTGTTTGGACCTATAAGAAAACATATTAAATAAAACGTTTATAACAATACGAGTCAGTATAATGAATACTCACAGAATGATTTTTTGGGGGGATATTTTTATAGTGGTCCTGACTGAAGTATTTTAGTTCAGTCAAGACCACTACCAAAAGAAGATTATTACTTCCTCCTGCAGTAATTTATATATCTCTGTGACAACGAACATTCCTCATGTTGCACCAAAACGTGGAAATACACAGACAGCCACAACACAACCAAAGGTTTCACTGCCAACCTCCTAATGCCAGATACAACAAAGAAAACCCCAAGAGGGCCAGTATCTATGCCTTGAAGATGATAATCATATTTGTGTGGTACATTATATTTACCACACAGGCGACCGTGGCTCAGGGGGTTGGGAATCGCATCTGTAACCGGAAGGTCGCCGGTTCGATCCCTGGGCTCTCTGTCCTGGTCGTTGTGTCCTTGGGCAAGACACTTTACCCTACTTGCCTACTGGTGTTGGGCCGATGGCGCGATATGGCAGCCTTGCTTCTGTCAGTCTGCCCCAGGGCAGCTGTGGCTACAACTGTAGTTTGCCTCCACCAGTGTGTGAGAGTGAATGAATAGTGGTATTGTAAAGCGCTTTGGGTGCCTTGAAAAGCGCTATATAAATCCAATCCATTATTATCATTATATTTAAACCATGTGCAAAAAACATCAAAACCTGTATAAAATAATAAATAAATAATGAAATAATAGATAAATACAAATAATATGATATTCAGCAAGTTATTTAATTGTGGCTGATAGATCATTTTCATAAAGAAACTGAGGCTAGTAAAAGATTTTGCCCCACATTTCTTTATTTGTAATACCAGATGGTATTACATGATAGATCTAACTCTGGTGAGATGTTTGTGCATTCATAGTTCCATCAGTTTTGATAAGATAGGAAACACCTCAAACATGTAGACACTCAACTGTTGTACTTCTCTCCGGATTTCCTTTGGATATACTTTTAACAATTTGAAACCAAAAATGTCAAATTTGGATTCATCACACCATAAGACCTGCTTCTGAGTCCAGCTTTTTTCTAACCTGACATACCTCAGAGGGTTTTTTGTTTTGTTTGTTTCTATGAGGCTCCTATAAGGCCTTTCCAGCTGAGAGAACATTTCTGATGAGGCTTTTCCAAACAGTAGATGGATCTCCCAGGTCCTGTGTCAGGTCTTTACTGGATTTTTTTCCTATTTCCTTTAAGATACCATTCATTTGCTGTAAATAGATTTTTAGGGTTACCACTGCTTGTTTTGTACCGCACTTTGCTATAATTCACAAAAGTGTGCTGCACTGTGTCCGGTACTGCACACATTTTGTATTATATTTTTGGGTATTATGTTGTTGGTGCAGAGAAGGGAGCCGGAGATCGACAGACTGATTGGTGCTGCAGCCACAGTGATGTGGACGCTGCACCGGTCCGTAGTGGTGAAGAGAGAGTAAAAGCGAAGCTCTCGATTTACCGGTCGATCTACATCCCTACCCTATGGCCCCGAGCAATGTACCCTCTAATTTTTCATGTGTCTGAGTGAACACACAAACTCCCTGAGCGGTTCCTTGGACCACTGTGAGCAACAGTAGACGTGGTCACTGTCAGGGCTGGACCGGCCCACCAGGTATTACAGGAAAAGCCATAAAGCCTTTGAATGAAAACAGATGCTGTTGTGACAGTGATGTACACTGTCTTGTTGGTATATTTATGATTTCTATACATTTTACATCAGATAAAAACTTTGGTTGTAAGATTCAGACAATTATTTAATAAAAGCTAAACATTTTAAATGAGAATAAAAAAGAAAAGTATTTCTTTGTGCCCCCCTCTCCCTGTTAATGTCCTACCTGTCCCCTGGCAAAACTTTGCTAGACCCGCCCCTGCACAGTTACCAGCTGTCAGCTACGTAGAAAAGGATCCTGGTGTTATTTGTCTCTCAGAAACAGTTCATAACTTCCCTTGAACTCATTCATATCACCTAAAAGGTAAACCTGTTTCTCCATCACAGCTCTGATGATTCAGTAAGGACATCTCCTGGTTTCATCTTCATGTTTCCCTCTCACCACATATCCAAACCGACATCATGACCAGCAGGTTTACAGCTGTGGCTCCAGCAAACATCAGCTGATACTAGAAATTAAAATAAATTCTAACAACAGCTGATCAAGCGTGCTGCTGTTGTTTAGCGTGACATCCGCTGGTTGACTCTTTCTGGCGCAAAGTGGACGATAAACAAACAAGAGAGAAAAGCCGATCAGCTGATCATTGATCAGTTTCATGATTGAAGTAGCAACAGCAGAGGAAGGGGAGAGAATGAGAGAAGAAGAGGCAGCTGTGCAGCAAAGACACAGAATAAATCCAGCTTTGTGTGTTTTTCCATTCTAGCTGAAGTCCGGGACAAACTGTGTTCCTTTTCAGCTCAATACAAAACGCGTAATATTTTCTCTGAATACGGGACGGTTGGCAACTCTAACTAACCTTATGAATAAAATAAAGTTCACTATCAGAAACATCATAGCACCCACCCAGCTGTATAGAAACTTATTGTATTGTAACTGTCTGTAAAAAGTCAGCACAACGAAAATAAACTCCACCTAAACTTGGTTGATATCTGACCCAGATAGACTGCAGGTCATAACTTCTTACCTGAAGTTCAGTTCACCTGACACTCGGACCGGCGGCTGCCTCGGGTCTTTCCTCTTCCTGCCTAACCTTTTCCTCATCCACCTGCTGGCCTCTGTGGAAGCTCCGCCATAGCCACCACCAAACAGGTGGCAAATGCCCGGTATGCCCGATGGCCAGTCCAGCTATGGTCACTGTGGTCACGCTAGCATCGAATCCATCCAAGTTACAGGGTTTATTAAAATAACCAAATTACAGCATTTACATTTATGTTAGACTACTTTTAATTAACTGCTTTAGCCCACTTACAATGAAATTTTAAATAAAATCTTGTTCATGACCTGTGTAGTATGTTAACACTATTGGAAGTAAAAATAACTTGAACTTCAATTTTGAAAACAAAACTTTCTTTCTTTCTTTCTTCTTTTTTTTTTTTTTAATGAAGCGCTGACTTGTATCATGAATCTGTGGTCTGGTAGAGAGTCCTGTAACTCTCTGTCTGCAAAATACAGTATATAATGACCAATGTTGGGCAATTAATTATATAGTTACTTCTTCAAAAAAGTAACTGAGTTATGCAAACAACAAAGTTTTTTGCAGCTGTTTACCTAAAAATGCAGCCAAGGCGTTTGTGTAAATAAATATTTCAATTTACAGAACAATCAGCTGTTCTGCATCAAATTTAATGCCACACAAATTATTTGTGCCACTCCAAAAAAAATTATTTCTGTCCACTATGAGATAAAGGAGAACAACAGCCTGATACCTGCAGGCCTGACAACAGGAGATGTATCACTCCTGTAACACCTTTAACATTCAGTAGTCGCCTCATTGTTCTGACACACACAACAAAACTATTGACTACACTACACACTAACTGCACAAGATTTACGTTAAACGTGCAAATCTCTCACATCTCAAAACACCGCTGTCACTTCTAAAACTTCCCCCTTCCTAAACAACTAAATGCCATGTTGCCATATTATTTTTTGATTGGTCCACATGGTACATTTTTCGACCAATGGGAAACGGTGGGGGTTTTTTGGTTTTGGTTTTGCTCACAGGTGGAAAGTGTCTTTGAGCTTTTTCCTTATAAAATGCAGTTTTTACAGTTTCTTCCCACAGTAAGAAAACCAAACATTTTATATATTTTTATCATAACTCTGGTTTTACGTGGCTTATCAACACAATTTAAAAACTGGTATAAAGTCCACACTTTTTCCGTCAATTGTTCCGTCGGTCCTGCTCACATCTCCAATGGCTGTGAATAGTTCCTGTTTCTTTCTCAGGCACTCTTTCCTTTGAAATATTCAAAGTGTAACAATGGAATTTCCTTTCAATCCTAATTTAACAGTAGCTATAAAGAATACAACTGTGGCTGTGCGACAGTTTTCCTCACAACTCAAAGTATAAAACTACCTAAAACCTTATTTAAAAGCATGGCTCTTATTGGATTTCTAGATGCTAATAGCTAATTCTACCCTTTTCCTTAAGATAATCAACATTTTCTGCAGTTTTATTTTTTCTACTTATACCCTTAAAATCAACAACAACAAAAACAAACTTGTATTTTTAAACAACCAAAAGAGTTTTATCCACAATTCAGCATTATATAAAACTATTCTTCACAGGTAGAAATATGATTATTATATTCACCAAAATTTGCAAGGTGGGATTGCAGAGAACAGTTCTAACTCTTATGCCTCAATGCAGATCTGGTATTGCAAACATCAATACCATCATACCAAACATTCTACATACAGAATGCAATGAAAGCAGACTTTTTAGAGGATAAAATAAGTATTGGTGATTTGGCTGAGCATGAAATGCCAGTGCTGAATCACTTACCAGCACACGCAACCATTTGCTGTCTAAAGGTAACTTTAAGTAAATGCGGTGATGTTTGCTAGTCTATTTGAAAGTCCAAAATATCTAATTTTTCCAACATCAGAGCATCCACTATGCAAACAAACAGAAAAAAGCAGCTGATGTGGTAAATATAAAATACTGAAGTAATATCACTCTTTTGTCATCCATTTGTTTTTATTGGATATAATATCAGTGTGTAACAGCATCTATCTCAATGTGTTTTAAGTTGCAAGGGCAAGACCTTACCATGACAGAAAGAAACATGCAGTCCTCTATCACTTTTTTGTCACATTAGTGAAAACAGTGGTTGGAGAACATGGCCATATGACCTGTGTCAAAAGTAAGTGTGGAAATGGTCTTAATCAACTAGTGTAGTGTATATAGTATATATACTGTAAGTATATAGTATTCAGGGAGAACACATAGAAAACATTCCTAAATAAATAATTCTTAATATTAGAACATTTATAAATAAAGACTTTGAAACATAATAACAGAGAACAGGATAAAGTTCATTTCTAGAGTGCCAACCTTTCACTCCACCGTTTCTCTTCTATTTCGTGTTTGCTGTGCTTACAAGTCTCTCTCCCCTAACTACAGTGCTATGAAAAAGGATTTGTCCCCTTTCTGATTTCTTGGTTTTGTGCATATTTGTCATGCTTATATGTTTCAGATCATCAAACTAATTTTAACATTGGACAAAGTCAACCTGGTTAAATACAAAATGCAGTTTTTAAAGGATGATTTCATTTATTAAGGGAAAAATTTATCCGAATCTAGCTTTGTACTACTTTGCAGTAACTCGTAACAAGTCTTTCACTTCAATGTGGAGGATTTTTAGTCCATTATTCCTTACAATTTTTTTTATTTAGTCACACTGGAGGATTTTCAAGCATGAATGGCTTGTTTAAGGTTGTGCCAAAGCATCTCAATCAGATAGGAGTCTTTACACAGTCCACGTCAAACTTCTTTTCTTTTTTTTAAGAGATGGATTTGGTCTGGTGCAGATCATTGCTACATAACTTGCTGCTACATAACTTAAATGAACTTGACCTTCAGGGCATGAACTTATAACATTTGATCCAGCATTTTCTGGTAAAAAGCAGCTTTGGATCCATTATTTACAGCAAGTTGTCCAGGTCCTGAAGCATCTTCAGACCATCACATTACCACCACCATTTTTAACAGTTGGTATGAAATACTTTTTATGTTAAGTTTATGGCAGATGAAACTGAATGCAAACCTTCCAAAAAGTTCAACTTTTTTTGTCCATGTGATATCTTTCTAAAAGGTCTTGGGGATCATCCAGATGTTTCTTTTTGGCAAATGTGAGATGAACCTTTGTGTTCTTTTTGATTAGCAGTGGCTTGTCTGGGAACTCTCTCGTTTATCACTTATTTGCCCAGTCTCTTTCTTATTGATGTGTCATGAACAATAACCTTAACTGAGTCAAGTGAGTTTTGCAGTTCTTTACATGATGTTCTTGGTTCTTTTTTGAGCTCCAGGATGAGTTGTTGATTCACTCTTTGGAAGTTTCACCACTGTTTTATCCATTTGTAGATAATGGCCCTCACCATCATTCACTGAACTTGGAATCCTAACAAATAGCTTTGTAACTCCTTCCAGACTGAGAGATGTATATAATTTTGTTTCTATCGTGGGCCCTGAGTTTCAAGTTTTTGTGGCTTTAGAGAGGCGATTAGATTAAGAGGAGATTACAAGTTTTGTTAAGAGTATTTGTATTTCCTAGTGGTCATGAGTTTTAATATTTGTGCCTCCTAGTCTTAGTTTAGTTATTAGTGACTCCAGGTTTATTAGTTCCTCCTTGTATTTTCTTCTTGTTCCCTCACTCTTGTCTTCGTGTTAGTCCTGTCCCTGTATTTATTTTCTCTGTGCCACGTTTATCTGTTTTATTTTCTTAATCCTTGCCCCTGTGTTCTGTTTTACTTTCCCTAGTCTTGTATTTCCCAAGAGTTTCAGCTGCTTTCCCCCAGTCTTTCCTCTTTGCCCCAATAAACCTTCTGTGTATTTATACTTGCTGTCTTCTGTCTTTGCCCAGTGTTATTCTGTTCCACTTCTCCATGTCCTGTGAGTTTTCTTTCTTGAACTTTGTTTTTCATTTGCCTTTGTCTTTTGCCATATTCTCTTCACATCAGCTTAGATAAATGACTCGCCTTTTGTTTGGCCTCAACCTGTCTGTCTGCGTCTGCATATCGGGCCCTCACTCATCAAACTTGACAGTTTCTCATCTGTTTTTTTTTGCATTGTGTCATGATGTGTTGCATTTTGAGATTTTTTTTTTAGCCTACTTCACTTTGTCAGACAAGTTTTATTTAACTCATTTCTTGATTCAGTAGGTCTGTCAGTAATCAGGTTTGGGTGTTGCTTGTGAGAAACTAACCTTTCCAAAATTTACCTTTCCACAAGAGTATGGTTAATCACAGTACATTTTAATTTAACTACAGAGGCACTTAGTTATTCACATAGGATCAGGCAGATTTGGAGTTTTTTCCCCCCTTAATAAATAAAATCCTAATTTAAAAATTGCAGGAAGGAAGTGAATATCTTTTTCAGGCATTTGGTAAGAACACAAGCAATAAGTATTGTTCCCAAAGTAATAAAACGTAATACATATATTGAGTAGAGTTTACATACATATAAAATACATACATGCTTTTTGTTTGTGTGTGTGTGTTCATGAGTTTGTGTGGGTGGGTGTTGGGGGAGGGGTCTTAAATATTTATGATATGCCATTTTTGGAATGCAGTTTCATGCATTTCTCTTTTTTCTGTCATCATGGCTCATTATTATAATTAGGCTGTAATAGATATTCATGCATGAAGGTGAGTCACTTTTAAAGATACTGGTATGTACACCAAATAGTCTCTCTCTCTCTCTCTCTCTCTCTCTCTCTCTCTCTCTCTCTCTCTCTCTCTCTCTCTCTTACTTGTATTTCATATTTTTTACTGATTACAGCAATGGTGAATAAAAGCATGTAACTGTTCATTCTGACCGTACGCTCAGAAAGACAAATTAAAGGACAATACAAACACTGATTTTATTTTAGCCTAACTTAACGCCAATAAAAGATTTTGGACTGATGTGCTAAATACCTCTCTCCACTACCATCATCAAAACACCAGCATTTTAATTTTAAATGTTACTCATGTGTAAATCTTCCAGTTACTGTTGAAGTTTAATATGAATCCTGGCAAATCCAAGACATCCAAGAGGTTGGAAAACAGCATCATGTGAAGTTGTCGTTGGCTTACTGTAATTCTGCCTTACATGTTCCATGGCAACTGGTCAAACACTTATCCAAAGAGTGCTGAGCTTTACACAGACTAGAAGTACTGCACTACAATTTGATGAAGAACCTTTTTTTTTGTTTTAGTTCTTTACAAAAATTAAAAATGAATTTTCAATCTGTAGGAGTTGTAGGAGTAGATATGTGACATAAAAATAGCAATGCTTTTAAAAAGACTATAAATTAATTGACTGGGAAAAAATCACAGAAAGTAATGTTTTATGAATTTCTTGTTTTCTCTTTCCAGCCACAAAATATACTACCAGGGGGAGCTTTGGAAGTCACACAATATGCAGTACTATGCCAATGTTTTAGTCACTAAAAGTAAAGTGGAGATGCTTTCAAATATAATTCCATCAATAGGTTTTATTTATCGCTTCCAAGAAAGTGGAGTAAACAGAAAAAAACAAACCAAAAAAACAAAATCAAATCAATTTGGCATGACTACCCTTTGCCTTTCTGACAGCACGGTGCCGAAGACACATGCACTCACGCACAGTTTTGCAAAGTACTTAGCAGGCTGTTTGAAGCATATTGGAGAACTTGCTAGATTTCTTCTGAGGATGCAGGTTGTGTCTCTTCATGTAGTCCCAGACCGACCAAAGACTCCCTGTTCGCCTCCCAAGAAAATTCTTTATTGCCTCTTTTCTACAACTGCTGAGAGTGATGCTGGGCCAGTTTTGCCTTTAACTTTTTAGAATATCTCCATGTCTTTTTTATAGGTTTGAGATTTTGAGACTTTCATTGCTTTACTACCAAAAGTTAAAATCTCGGGGCTGCATATCCCTGTCATTGTTTGTCATGTGATAGCCCATCCCATAACCACAGTGGTTAGTGATAGACTACTTCTGTCCATTTTCTTGCAGCTTTTAAATGCTGTTAACTTGAAGATTTTAACGTGGGAGTCTACGGGGACTGACTTGCTTTTAGAACCTGTGTGTAATAAATGAAGTATCTGCATTGGCTTCATTTTTCAGTCTTGAAGCTTGCTGCTTAGCTGTAATAGGACACAGATTATGGATGTTTAAGTTATGGTGCTTGTTGAAACTAGCATGGTAAAATGTTTCATGTCCATGTAGCATTTCTTTAGAGCATTTGTAGCTTTTCCAGTATGTCCTTCATTCCATTTGGCATCTTTTGCTGCTGTGGGCATGGTAGAATCTGCTAAAACAGGAGGATGACTTGACACTGAAGTGCTGGCTCCATATCACACAAGCTCTTAGAAACGACTGAGATGTCCACATTTGCAGTTATTCGCTACAGCGGGATGAATTTAATTTATGCAGCACCTGGGATCATTAAAATTTTTTATCTCACCATGGAAGTGAAGTATCTCAATGAAGGATTAGATGTTTCATCGATGCGTCTACAACACAGTCAGGTCTTTCTTTGCTCCTCTATCGCTGTGAACAGATAAGCTACGTGTGCAAGTAAAACAAGTTGAGGCTGGAGAAAAAGGTGACAGCATCAGTGAGCCATCTTGAATTTAGCTAGGGCTAGTTGGTTACTATGGCTACCATTTATGTATACATATAGTGTATATACTAACTCTTGACACACACTTCTTTAGACCTGACCTTCTTCCCTCCCTCCTTCACTATCATAGCTTCACTCACAATCGGCCCTCTCCCATTCTCCTCCCCACCAGCATAATGACATTTGCATACAGATGTCTCACTTGTGCTGATAATGCATTCACCAGTCTGTGCGTGTATGTGTGTGTGTGTGTGTGTGTGTGTGTGTGTGTGTGTGTGTGTGTGTGTGTGTGTGCAGTTTGCAACTGTAATCAGCTGACATCTGAGCACAGGTTAAGGCTTCAAGGCAGAGCAGCACGTGCAACCTTTTGGGGGAAAAAAGCCTCATTACTGTCATTATCGGGGTCATTATCAGAAGTAAGACAGCTTCTTTGGCTTGGAAAAATAGCAGCAGAAAGAAGGCTCCAAAGTGAGTGATTTGGGAGTGATTTGGGGGAGGAAGTGAGGATGGAGTGATGGGAGAATTGAGAGAGAAAAAACACTCCTTCTACTTTGCTGGAACAACTGTGCCTGGCAGACAGAAGTAAAAAGGGGGATTGAGTTGAACTTGTCAGGGCCAGGTTCTAAATCTGTGGTCCTTCCCCCGCCCTCCCTCTGTCTCTTTTTCTTCTTCTTCTTCGTCTTCTTCTTGTAGCATTTTCTTCTCTTGCTTCATGAAACAAGCCACCTACACTTTAGGACATCTGCTAAGCTGATTTTCTGGAGCTTAGCAGCACCACAGTGGTATCAAAGAGATTAGGTGAAACAACATCCAACTCTGGCTTTGTGCTGTGTTTCAATAATGTAGCGCCGTGCAACCATGCGCAAGTGTTTGTTGTGCCTGTTTTGCCTCCAGTGCACGCTTTGCTTTGCTTGCTGGCGCGCAAGCTCGGCTGTGTATGTGTGTGGGTTTGCGTATTATACTCAGTGTTATAGTGCCATAAGTCACAGAGCTGGTGTAATACAGTTGGATCTGGAGTGTGAGCTTTTTTTGTGTGTAAGGATTCAGACAGCATAACCAGAGAGCTGCTTCAGAGGATCTCTCAAGTCTTTGTTTTTGAGCCAAGCCCATTATCACTGGAGAAAAATCATTTCCATAAAATAAACTGGTGTTTGGCTGTGCTGGAAATACACTAAATGTTAGGACTTACTATTGCCTTGCGAGGCCTTACACTAATGCATACTTGTATTTTCCTTTTTCTCACGTAAATATGCACCACATATGTGTTCACTTGGTGTTCTCCTGCCATACATTTGGTAATGAAAGGGGTGCTTTATGAAGCAAAGTAACTATACTGAACTGAATTATGCATGCATGATGGCTAACACTTAGTAACTATCCACACACGTAATTAAGTAGTGAAATGTAATAATGTAATTTATCCCTCTGGGTTTAGGGTTTAAATAATTGCTGCAGAGTCAGCCTACTGTGCATTATGTGTGTGTGTGTGTGTGTGTGTGTGTGTG
>NW_005187680.1:513450-516712 GCF_000239375.1 Pundamilia nyererei | reverse complement strand
GAGAGAGAGAGAGAGAGAGAGAGAGAGAGAGACCATGGTTGCATGCTTTCTTTTTATTCCTTATGTGTGAGACAGAGATCAAGAAAGGGAGTTCTCAATTAGTTTTTTTCTTTCTCTCTAGCAGCTTTCACTTTTTTGTGTTCACTAACTAGAGAAAAAAGAGTGGAGAGGGGAAAAGAGGGAGTGGGAGGGAGAAGGAGGGGGTGAAAGAAGAAAAGAGAGCAAGCCAAAGAGCGTCGGGTGCTGTGTCAGTCTGATATTTTCCGTAGTGACAGCTGGGCCCAGAAGCTCAGACCCTTTTCTTCTGGCACACAAAGCCCATTAAGTATGCCACTCGCTCAATGGCCCCCACAGCCTCCAAATTGCTCCAAGCTCCTCCCTAAAGTGTGGCAGCCTTTGTCATTGTAATCAGGCCTTGTTTTTGAAGTGCTGCCTGTATTTACCACTGCTCGGGCTGCATATTTGCCAAGCCTGCTGCCGCTGCTGCTGCCCGGTCTGAGAGGGGGTGAGAAACTGTACGTGGAGAGGGCTAAAAGACAGGGAGGGAAAGATGGAAAGCTGGAGAGAGAAAAAGAGGAGATGGAAGCAGTTGTCGACATGAGTAGAGAGAGGATGAAAGGATGGGAGGGGTCAAGTGTGGAGAGAAGGTGCGGTGACTCCAGATGGAGAAAGAGAAGTGAAGAAATCAGCCTGGAGAGGCCTGGAAGAATTTGACTTATCGACTTGGAGGGTGACAAGAGGTCAGGCGGGTGACCTCAGCGGGGGGCACAGAGTGTAGGACGCAGGGGGGGGAGGAGTGTGCTAGGATGCTAGTCTGTACCACTGGATTGACAAGGAGGGGGGTGGAAGAGGAGGGCTTATTTACAACTCCGATGCTGCATTGTGGCTCAAGCTCACTTTAAGATATTCATATTCAAGTCAGAGAAAGAGAGAAAAAGTCCTGCAGTGTAGATTTGTGTAAGTGACAGGCAACGTGACAGAGCGGTACAGAGGACAGACAGAGGAGCAGACGACGCAGAGGAGCTGAACGACGTGATGCCTTTTGGCAGAGCTGCCCACCACTCCCACCCACCCCATGGGGAGGCTCAGGCTGCGGTTGGGGTTGGGTACGCAGGGGAGGGGTCTCTAGAGATGACGGTCATCAGAAGTGGCATCCAGACCCAACTTTGTCTGTCTCTTGGCCTTTTCCTTTCACTCTGAGTGTATGTGTGTGCACGCCTGTTACAAATTCATAACTCCCACAAAAGACAGAGGAAGGAGAAGGGGAATCTGTGAGTAATGAAGAGCTACAGGCAGCTTGTGTCTTCATCATGCTACAACAGCATATATTTTGACTGCATATGAGTTGATTATGGTAGAGAGTTGGTTCACAGTTTTAGAGCTAAGTGCACATTCGAGGTGTAGATTAAAATCGATGTCACTTGCTATCATCTAGAGCTCACAAAACGTCTGATATAGATATGTCATTCTATGTCAAACATCTGACCTCTTACAGATTGTTGTGGATTGGATAAGCAGATGGATGGATGAAAGGAAACAGTGATGTAAATGTATGGTTATTCATACACAGTATTTGAATTGACGTTGTTTCCAATTTGCAGCGCTGCATTTCACAAATGAGGGCCACTCTGCATCATTTTTTTGTATTAGGTCTTGTTTAAAACAATAAAAAATAAAAATGGTAAATGTCAATGAGCATATACACAGATATAGATGTATCTGTGATATGCTCACTAACACTTGGCTTACCCATGCTTGAAACTTACCCGTTAAGCTTCGAGCACGACAGTGAACTTAACTATGCTTGTGGTTTCAACCAGCCACAAGACTTAAGAAATCAGGGAGCACTTTGACTCCTTCTCCTCAGTGTTTCTCCTCAGGATTTCCTTTATAAAATATCATCAGTTTCTCAGATAATGAGGTCAGTGTACGTACAAGTAACAGATGTTCAGGTTTCAGACGGCTCTCTACATCCAGTCTTCAGGAAGTCTTTACTCTTGGATCTGTATGATGTGTGTGTGGTCTACATCCACCTGCTATGCACATATCTTTCTACATAGCACTTTTAATTCTTATTCCTACTTTTATTTTTATTTATTTATTTTTTTTCATGTCTATTTAATCGCAATTTATGACACTATGTTTGCACTGAAGCACCGCAGCAATTTCCTAATGTTGTAAACCTGCTCAACATTTGGCAATAAACTGATTCTGATTCTGATTCTGATTCTATTGACATGTTCCGATTAGGAGGGACAGCCAATCAGAGGTAAGGTGGATTACAGAGAGGGGTACAGTGTTCCAGTCAGAGGTTGAACTGAAAGCCTGCAATAAGGATTGTTCCGAACTATGGCTCATTCAAAGTTACCTAAACAGTGTTAAAAAAATAAATGTATGGAGCTGGGAATTAGCAGCATATCTTTATGTAGTTTATTATATTGTGACTTGTATCTTATCATGGGCTATTATGGCACATAATGATCTTTTTATTTTACTCTTTTTGTGTACAGCGCTTTCTAAATCTTTGTCTGTGACATAAATAAACTTTACTTGCTTACACCTGAGAACCATGGGAATGCCAACTCTGTTTCAAAATGTGAACATTTTGTGCATCTATATCACTTTGTCACATATCCACAATACATAAAAACAAGGAAATTCAGAAGCAGTCTAAAGTCTATAAGATTTTACACTATATGCTAGTCTAATGGCAACTATGATTTGATTTTATCCACCAGCTGAATTGCTAAGGCTTAGCTGTCATGATACGCACTTCCATTGTAAGTGATGTTGGACATAGTCCTCATGTCACCAAAAATACATGAGATAGTTTAGGCAAAAGTAACATGGCTCTCTGTTTGTATCAGCTTTTCTTTTGCTCAGCAGGAACAAATAATGGGGAAACACAAAAAGGAAACTACTTAAAGCAGACCTGAAACTATTAAGGGAAATCAAAACATATTTACTATTTTGATTGATCTATAGTTCAGTCTTCAAAAGCTGTGAAGAATACCAAAACCCTGCTTTCAAAGACATCACCTTGGATTTCTACTTTATTTTCCCTCAGTCCGTTTAACATTTAACAAAACAAAGTGGGGGTCTTTACATCTTAGATGTGGAGTTCCTGCACAGCCTGTACATGTAGTGCCCATCTCTCCATCAGCAATTCTGTTTTCAGATAAAGTCCTGCTGTGATCTTCTCCATGACAAACATCATCTTAACCCTTTCTCTCAGTGCTTTTTTTTTGGGGGGGGGGGGGGG
>NW_005187680.1:502221-513430 GCF_000239375.1 Pundamilia nyererei | reverse complement strand
GGGGGGTATGGTTTTAGCTGAAAGATAGCAAATCTTTGCTTTCCTACAAGCAGCAGAAGAGATCTGACTGGATGATTTTATTTAGTTAATCTGCTGATTAATTAACAATGCAAATACTCATTATTTGCAGCCTTCTTATTTCATTAAAAATTTTGAAGTCATGTCTATCAGAAGATATTTCAGTATGGGTGTGTTATTATTTTAGACCAGCCTGAAAAAAGTGAAGCTGTCCTTTAGCAAAACACTGCTGGGTGGACATTTAAAGTCATGGATTTCTCAGAAATCCAAGCACCTTGGCTTATCTGTATCTAATGAAAGCTGACAGATATGGGTATGATAAAGATGCATGCATGTTGGAGAGAAAGAAGAAGCAAGGTTGGGGGTATGACAGTAAGAGAGGGGTTGGAGGGAGGGGGCATGTAGGAAAATAAAGTCATCATGTTATGAATCTGATTGTTGTCACAAGAGTGGACTCTGGTGTCCATCTGTGCACGAAACCAGGATGTGTTTCTGTGTCAAAGTGAGCATGCGTCTGGTTGCTATTTTTAAAAAAAGAAATAAAGCTCTTTATTTTGCTTAACAAATTATTCACATCGTTCACATCATTTGTTACTTCAAACACAAATTTGCTCGTTTATCAAAGAGAAAAACTTTTTCCCTTCCGGTGGAGCACTGACTCTTACGTCTTTCCACCAGCGCAGCCCAAAGTTGCTCCAAATAGAGATGCTGAATAATGATAATGAAAGCGTAGGAGTGAACATTTAAGAGGACTTTTGAATAACGATGATGATGAAGATGGAGTGAAATTTCCATTAATTAACTCACGGGAGTCATTTTCTCAACAATGTTCTGTTTCCTGCTCGTCCCTGTGTGTGTTTCTGTGTGTATTTGTTTAAACTTTATTGTCACTGGTGTCTCTAGGACAGCTGGAGGCTATGTCAGAGTTCAGCTGCTTGTTATACAGAGCAGAGAATGAGAGGAGAGAGGGTTGGGGGTGGGGTGGTATGGTGTGGGGAGGAGTGTTCACATTCATTTGCGTGCGTTTGCATATGCCTGTGAATGTGTAGTGTGTGTGTGTGTGTGTGTGTGTGTGTGTGTGTGTACGTGAGTGTGTATGTGCGTGTTTAGTCCTATCTGGGTAGTGGAACAGAAGGGTGAAGGGGGGTGAATAGTGAAGTTAATGGGCTAATGAGAGCACCGTGCTTAGGAAGAATACAAGAGGCTGTCTGGCATGGCCAGATAAAAAAAACTTGCAGAGGCATTAGTGGAGACCCAGCAGTCCTCCTTAACAGCGACACGTTCTTTGTCCACGCACACCAAAAGCCACTTTAATAAGCAGTGAATTCATTATAGATGTGTTTCTCTCGTTTTTTGGAGCCATAAAAGCAAAGAGATGGAGAGTGAAGGGATGTGGAGAGCAGATGTGTAAACTAGAAAACCACATCCAGTTTTTTAGGAGCATTAGTTTCAGTTTAATGTTTAGATATGGTTAGCTTTGTTGTTCACTCGATGATAAGAATAAACATGAAAACTACGCTTCAGTTAAAGGCTGTGTCGGTCAGATATTTGTTGACAGCATTTAGAACCACACTTCTGTGCACATTCAAGTAAGTTTAGCTCAGATGTGCACGGCTAAAACTAAAATTCATCTAGTTAGTTTCATTTCATTCAATGTTTAGTTCAGTAATCAGAGTTTGGGCTCAAATAAGCGGATTAAGTTGATTTTGTTTTATTTGATCTAGTTGGACTTCTTAGTTTTAAGTAATTTTTAAGTAAGCACTTTAGTTTAGTTTAGTTTAGTTTAGTTTAGTTTAGTTTAGTTTAGTTTAGTTTAGTTTAGTTTAGTTTAGTTTAGTTTAGTTTAGTTTAAGCCCCGTGGCAGCATGTAGAGCTTGTACCACACCTTTTACCTTATGTCAGCTGGAACAGGTTACAGTCCCTCTGCAACCCCATTTAAACAAGCCTCCAACAGTCTGTTTAAGGGCATTTGCAGCAGCTGTTTCAGTTAGGTTTAGTTTAGCTTCATTAAATTTAATCTGTTGGAGTTTAGTTTTGGTTGACACAAGTTGAGTTGAGTTTAGCATACACAGTTGTTGTCAGCTGTTCAGATTTGTCTGTTTGTTTTCTAATTCAGTTACGTTTTATTTGAATATCTTTAGTCTTCAGTGTTGAAAATTCAGGCTTTATGAAGCAAGTTAAGGGATTTTTCTTTTGGGTCAAGAGGAATGCATTTCGTGCAGATTTGTTACATTTGTTACAGTACAAACGGGCTAGGAGCGAGCTTTGTGAATTTAGTTTTGTTTTCTTTCATTCTGTCTTTCATTTTCTATTTTCCAGCTTGGTGAAACAATTATTGACTTGTTCTAATAATTCCTTTTTTATGATGAAGACTGGAAATTTGACTGTAGTCCGACTGTGTTAATTTACTGTGCTGTCACAGCTTAGTTTAGTTTGGGGGGATTTTAAAAGTTTTTCCAAGTCATCCAAGTTCTTTTTATTTTTGTTTAATTTAGCAGCATTGATTCTTCTAATAATGTATACAGGTAGCTTAGCTTGGTTTAGTCACTTACATCTACTGTGCTTACACAGAAAGGGAAAGTTGAATTCAGTGTAGTTGAGTTTATTTATTGTGACCATTCAAGTTTAGAAGTGAGTCAAGCAAATGTGGGGTTTTTTTGGTTTTGCTTGAGTTTGTCTTTTAGCTTACTCTAGTAACATATAGTTATTTGCTAGCGAAGCTTATACTCTGGTTGAGGATAATGAAATTTAGTTTAATTCACTTCAATTGAGCAAAAAGGGAGGCTAAACCGAATCTGGTTTTACATTAACACTACAAATTTCAAAGTGTAGACAAGCACACGCCTTCAAGAAAGGAGAGGATATTGTTTGGCAATGTGCAACTCTCTTCAACAAACAATAGCAATAAGCAATCAGAACATTAAATGTACATGAAAAGGCTGTAGAATGTGTTGAGGTTGCTTTACCCCCCATTACATCTTGGAGAGATGGGGATGGGGTAATGGGAGCAAGCAATGGGAGAGCTCATTATCTGGCAGACCATCTGCTATTGAGAGGGAGGAACTGTCTGTCTGTCCCAGACACAGACGCTCTGAATAGGCCTGGAGTTCCAGTGAAAATGCTCCTCTAACTTCCCTAAATTAGCTGTACATCTGGTACATTTGGTCACACGTGATGAGGGAGGCTGGTGGAAACTGACCAATCATGTTTTTAAAAAAAGTAGAGAAAAGAAAAGAGATGTTGCTAACATAAGCAGAATGTAGAAAAATATACCTTGCTTTAATTCCATGTTTGTTTACAGCTAGATTCATCATTCTGCAGCTCGGTTCTACTTCATTACGTGTCCATGCAGTTGTCCACGAGTTTGTGGTGGACTTGTGAGATATTTGTGATCTAATCCCGCGAAGCTCTTTGTGCAACACGTTTGAATCTATGTTTGATGTCTGTGGAAGTTTTCAGTGCAGCAGCATGTGCAGGTTGATGTAAATGAAGCAGATGAGAGTTTATGTGCATTCAGTCAGATCGCTGGGGGAGCGTGAGTGTGAGAAGTTGCCCGGCGCAGCAGATGCTCTTTGTTGCTGTTGTTCGGGCTATTGTTGTTGAAAGCTGACACTGAAGGGGCGGGATAGGCTCCAGCTCTTGGCAGCAGGAGGGCAGCCTTCCTTCCTATTGGCTCCCGCGCGTGTCGGTCAGCGGTCTGTCACCGCCCCTCGTCACTCCGTCGGGAAGTTGAAGTAAAGTTTGAGCAACTTTGTTAGGCTGAAGTAAACTTGCCAGCAGCACTTGACGGCCGCGGCGGGACTTTTCAGAGGGACCGAGAGAAGGAGCACCGCAGAGATGAAGCTGTGCCGCACTTTTCTAGGTTCGTATCGCTCACTTTTTTTAAACTGTAGAGGAGCAACTTTGAAACTTAGTGTTTAAACTTTGTGTCTCGGCATCTCCATCTCTCTTTAGAATCATTGTGCTGACGCAGATATAAGCAGACAGTCAACAGACACGCGCCGGAACTTTGTTTTAAAAAGTTGCAGCAGCTCTGTTAGCGTCCAAGAAATAAATAGAAATTAAAAAAACAACAACAAAAAAACAACAAAAATCCCTTTAGAGACATTGTGACCATCGCTGTACTGAATTAAAAGACGCTTACAGCTCTGTCTGGTTACACCAGTTGTAACTTCAAAACATCTCCGCGGGGCAAACTCATCGCATGCAAGCATTTCGAAATAAACTTAAGAAATGTAAACTTGAGTTCTGAGCACACAGCAGAGATAAACTCCAGCCTCTTCGGATAAAAACTGGCCAGACAAAGGACAGTCGGTCCCTGGGGGACCGTGTGGCCCCGGTACCATGGGGACACTGCCAAAGCTGCGGGCTTATTAAAAAGTTTTTTTTCTTTCTCTCTCTCGGAGTGTGTGTGTGTGTGTGTGTGTGTGTGTGTGTGTGTGTGTGTGTGTGTGTGTGTTTAGTCTGTCGGCTTGTTCCATCTGTCGAGGGACTATAGGGGCCTCCCCCGGTCCCATCCTAAGCGCTCACTCAGCTGCTGCCCCCATGTAATATTTATACTGGCTGCCTGCACTCCGCACAATATAGCCACCATACAAGAGCTATAGTGCTGCAGGCCTCTGCCATCTGCATCTGCAGACAGACTTTAGAACAACAGAGGAACAAGTTTTCCCAGCTCGTGCACCGGCTGCTCGATTACTCACACTCAGCCTTCAGAAGAAAGTTTTTGTTTTCAGTTTTTATTTCTTCAAAATAATAGCCACAAGGGGCGACCGATTACAAATGTTAAACTGTGCCAACATAGGCTTATACAAAGTGACACGGTGTATTTTACTTTTTCTTTCCGAATGAGGTGAGTTTACCCGTGTCTTACCCTTCAAAATAAAAGGCAAGAACAAGTGAATGACTTGATATTGTAAAGTTTTCAAACGTATACATTAAATATGTTTAGATCTGTCCATTCATGAAAGTGATATTTATTTATTTATTTATTTATTTATTTATATATTTATTTAGGGGGGGGCAGTTTGGGGTGAGTATGGAAAATAGTTTTATATATATTTATATATGTTTTCAAAGTAAAAACGTAAATAGATCGACTATAAATACGAGTCATTAGATATTTAAATTAAAGACAGTTTAATTTTCAGAGCTTGGACTTATAAAAGCTGCATTCTGCTTTGTTTATTTCAGTTTATATTAAGGATGAAATGATTGTACTTTATTTTGTCAATGTTTCCGTTCAAAAAATAAATAAAATGCAGTGGTGATATGATAAAGTTTTTAGACCTTTAAATGGAATAAACATTAGTTTTGGATATTCATTTTTCATAGATTTGGCATTCCGTTTTGTCTGTATTAGTTTATAACGAAGGCAAATATGGTTCAAGTTTTATCCTTCAAAATAAAAGCCACAACAGTAAAAAAAAAACAACAACAACAAAAACCCACCCACTTGGTACTCTTGTGACAGTGTGTTCAACAGTATTGAAGTTTACATGTAAGCATTCGTATTATTAGTGTAAAATGATTTTACTTGAAACCATAAGATTTACCTTTTAAAATAAAATATGAAAAACTGACAAGTTTGAAGCAACGTTATCAATGATTGGGACAAATGGAGCAAATATTGCCTATTTTAAAGGTGAAATATTATCATTTTAAAAATAGAACCTTTGTTTGATGCCATTAAAGTTAGCTGATGGCAGATAGTTAGTGTCAACAGTGGGCAGACAAACGCTTTTGTTGCCTCAACAATGAGCTGTAGTAGATATTGTTTGCCAGAGCTGTCCACGGTTCTGAACACGCACAGAATCTCTGGAGCAGCACTTTGGAGCTGTCCGCAGTGCTGATAGCAGCGAGCGATTGTGATTTGAGATTTGAGGCCTTTTCTCTCTTCTCTTTTACCGCCAGAAAACCTCCGTGTGTCTCTAGTTCACACCTGACCTACAGGCCTCAACTTTGCGACACCGGTCCACCCTGTGCTGGATCATGGCCCGGGATATTTCCTATCCCCCCTCTCTTTTGTTTATTGGGTTGTCGATGGCATTGTTGTGAATCCATTCTCTCTCTCTGCGTGTCTCTTTCTGCACACCACTGTCTGAAATCATACTGATGGCGGCGTGCACGGCCGGTGATTGATTTCAGCTCCAATGCATAACAATGGGATTTCACAAAAAGAGCCTGCTGCAAAGAGATAAGAATTTAATAGAATTTCTGAAAGCTGAAGGTTGGGCTTTTTGAATATTCCCTACGTGCGCGGCGTGGAGACAGCAGATAAAGGATGGCATTTGTGGGGACTATTCTCAAATGGCTTGTAATGAATGGTTGTCATTTCCACTAATGGTTTCAAAACGGCAAAGCAAAAAGCATGATGTGAGCAACATTTGGGAGTGACTCCAAGTTGCTCTGTTAAGACCGGCTGTTTGTTGTTCGGAGCTGCGGCGGTCAGCCTAAAAACGATGAGCAGATCAGGAAGTGAGAGTGATTAGTTGTCTTAGTAAACTCCTGCGTCTCTTTTTATTCAAACCGATATCACACTTCAGTCCTTTCGTCGCCTCCCCTGAGCATAAATATTTTTTATGCTCGGGGGAGACATATAATCTCCCTCTTTGCCTATATGTCGTTAACCCCCACCCCCTTCTTCCCATACGGAGGAGTTATCAGATGCTGTCAGCGCTGCGCGCATATCCAGACTCTGCTACTACATCAATTCACGGTCCTCGACTAAAAAAAAAAATTAAAAAAAAGTCCCCCTGAATGAATTATTGGACGGTACCACTTTCCGGGGTGCGTTGGGGGTGGTGAAGGATTACAGTAATGCTTTTGGGGGACATCAAGAACTTGTCAGCGGGTGAAATGTATAAAACATGAGCTAATTCTGGTGTCTCATATTGTGTTGGAGCCCAGAGGCGTAGAGATGCTTCACCAACGATTACACGCTGATAATGGTGTTTATGGGATGTTTGGGGAAATGGAAACTTTATTTTCATATGTGGGAAATGGCGCGCAGTTAGAGTCAAATCTGGTTTAAAGTTGTACGTTTCGCTGGCTTGAGACATGCTTAGGAGAGAGGAAGGACGAAAGTCAGGGAGGGGTGTGTGTGTGTGTGTGTGTGTGTGTGTGTGTGTGTGTGTGTGTGTGTGTGCACATATGCCCATTGAGTTAGCGTGTAGTAAGAGGGGACTTCAAGCCCTGCCCATCTGATGCTGGAGGTTTTACTACAGCTTCCGTGATGTCATGGCAAAGGGCGGAGGGAGGAGTTGAAAGGGGCGGGTGGGGAGTTGAGAGGGGATGGGATGGATGGAGGGAGGAAGGGAAGGGAAGGGTGGAGGGAGGGGGTGGTACAATGGCTCATGAGGGAAAGGTAAGTCAATATTACGTTTTTTCTCCCCTCCTCGCTGACAAAGGCAAATGAAGCCATGTTTTTTGCTTACAAACAAGTAACATCTTAACGCCCGGATACGGAGCCGTGCGCCGATGCGCTGCGCAAGAGAGGCCGGTGCAACCTTCAGCTCGCTCTTCTTATTTATCACATCTGGACGTTTAGAACGGGATAGACGATTGCTTTTTACAAGAAAAAAACAAACACATAGAGCTTTTACTCGGGATATCGTGCCTCTTTAAAGAAAACTACTTGGCCTGCAACTCTAAAAAGAGAGCGAGAACGCGGCGCCGAAACCACAGCGGAAATATTATCGGATACAGGTAATCAGAAATGTTTTGAGTGTTTAGATCTGTGATGATTCATCTGGAATTACCCAGCCTTTGTGCGTGACTTTGACTGTGTGATATTTAAAAGCATCCCCCCACAGCGCGATTTAGCACCGGTTTAGTGTTGATGTCACATTTTTATATTTCCTAATTCCCCGGTGTGGATTAAAACTTACGATCTCCCCACAGTTTGACCTGATTTTTTTTCTTCTTTTTTCCATTTATTTACGTTGTCAGCTGCTATTAGTATTTTCCGCTCAGGATGGAGATGAAGCTATATTTTAGCCCCTTCCATGCTGCGTGTGTTTACACCGGCGCCGTGTAATAAGTGGGAATAAACCAACTATGGCGCTTTCTCGGAACCTCAGTTGATGCGTGCACTTCTCTGCCACTCTGCCCGTGTCGAATAGTTCATCATTAGAGTGTGGGGCTTGAAGAAGACACACTCAGTACGATGCTCCATCCTCTGCTCCGTCCTCTAGTTTCACCTTCCTGTCTCCAGGAATAAATTTGCTCGTTTACTGTACCACGTCCCACCCTTTCTAGTAAATTGAGATATGTGTGCAGAGTTTGTATTATTAGAAAGGTAGAGCAGCAGGAGTCCTGCGTGTGTTTGTGTGTGGACAGATGGATGGATGGAGTGAGTGTGATTGCGAGAAAGAGAGAAAGGCAAAGGGAAGGATGGAGGGAGGGGTTGACCATTTGATCCTCTGCAGCAAAAAACAGAGATGCTCTCTTCAAATGTCAGCCGCCTTTAGTAGTGCGCAGATGAAAAAAAAGTCCTCAGAAGCGCACTGAAAATAGACGCCGGGGAGGGGAGCCTCGAGTGGCACGTTTCACTGGATCTTTTCGGACTGTGGCACGGTGCAGAAAGCGAGCCCGTGCGTCTGTGCTGTTGTTGTTTTTTTTCTTGTTTTTTATCCCTCACACCCCCCACTCCCTTCTCTTGCTCACCCCACCTTCTTGCCTTGCTTAGATGGCCGCGTGATGTGTGCGCCTCGCGGCTTGTCAAAGCACCCGCGTCCTAAGATGGAGGAAAGAGATGGGGCTGCCGATGATGGTGATACACAGAGTGTTATGTCACCCGCTCTTTAAGTTTCTCCCCACTCCACTGTAGCAGTAGTAACCTCAGAAGAGAGTGGGAGAAACTTGAGCTGCCCGTCAGGAAAGCTTTCGGCGTTACTTTGCTTCCTGGTTTTCGCCGTTGGAAACGCGGACTTTAAACGGCAGAATGTCTCCGCTGCTTTTAAATATCTGCGGCTTTAAAATAGTTTTTACAATCTTCCACTGGAGTTGGTTAAAGCTCATTTAAATGCATGGAAAAAGCATCCGCAGGCCTATTGTTTGGCTTAATGTAGAATAAATACCGAGCCACACATGTAACGCATCCTAGGCAGAAAAGATAAAACACCTATTGTTTTTCTTCTGTTTACGTTTCCAGTGAAATGTAGCCTAGTTTTGGAGGGGGATTACCGAATTAGGTTATTGGTGCCTTATGCTGCTACAGCAGCGTATAGAGCTGCGTGTAGCAGCCTCTGATATGACCTGCTCCTGTGTGTGTGTGTGTGTGTGTGTGTGTGTGTGTGTGTGTGTGTGTGTGTGTGTGTGTGTGTGTGTGTGTGTGTGTTTGTAGTTACTGTGATAGGAGGAAACCTCGCTATTTATGAAGGGTTGAATAGGCGATGGTGAGGACAGCAGGTGCCGGAGGAGGGAGCGCAATAAACGCACTGGAGGAGCAGCTGGGGCCAAATTGCACCCTCGTCATTCAAAGCCTATCAGAAATCTAAGCAATACAAGCAAAGGTCAGGGTTGGCCCTGGCTTTCAGTAGAGAGGAAGCATTTCAACTGAAAGGCTGGAAATAATGAATTTCATGCCTGCATTGAAATGGGAAATAAATAAAAAGAAAAGTGAAAATTAATTAAAAAAGCAAGACAAAAGTGCACAGATTCTTCGAGAGAGGAACGCAACTTGGAGAAGTGTTTGGAAAACGGAGTGGTACAGATTTTCAGGTGTGCGGCTCAGTTTAGTCTTAGAAGCAGCGGTTTGTGTCATTTTCTCAGAGGTCAAGGTGACCCTCAGGGGAGCTCCCCCCTCCTAAAAGCTGGTTGCCATGGTGCTGTTGCCTTTCCATCCAATCCCCATCACTAAACTGATAGTAGCATCTTGCAAGCTGCCCCTCTTTTAGTCACCTTTCCTGTTTAATTTGCCCTTCAAGCTAGGATCTTTAAATCACAAATTTGCTTTTCACACCTGCCTCATAATCTGGAAACTCTCCTTTCTTTTGTGCTTTGACACAAAGAAACCAACAGAGTAACATGAAACCACCCCGCCGGTGCACAACTTTTGATTTCTCGCTCCCGTCTGTTCAGCTCGCTGTAATCACACTAAGTTGCCTCTAAATCCTGCTTAACAGGGGGCCAGGGGTGTACAGCTGGCCCCAGCGCTGTACACACACTAATGCTGTTACAGACAGTTCACCCTGGTATTTAATCTAACTATGGATTTAGACCTCTTTGCTCTATTGTCCCAGTACAGTAAGCCGTAGTCCTGTAATGGTATTACTTCAGCCTAAACTTTGTTTTCAGGTAAAAGGTTTTCTTTTTTGGATCAGGTATTGATTCTTATCATTTATTTTCTTTGTGTGCAGATAACTGGCAAATCTGCCCCTCAATAACAAAAAAACCCAAGCTAAAAACCCATTCATTTTGCATTCACTCCCACCTACGGTCTCACTTCTGATTAACCAAACGTCCCCGGTGAATGGCTAATTGTCTCATACTCCTCCAACTTTTGCTGTAAAATAATGAGCTGTGAGTCTTTTAGGTGGAGAAAGAGCAGCATGTGATCAAAGAATCAGAGAGAGCAGATCCTGAGCATGCGAGGTTCACATTAGGTTTTCTAATTTCCTTTTTTTTGTTCTAAATTTAACACAAGATGCCAAAGAAGGGTTAATTCTGACACCTCTTTCTGTGATGAATCGCTTCAGCTTTGGTTCCAGCTGTATTTTCTCTCTCTCTCTCTCTCTCTCTCTCTCTCTCTCTCTCTCTCTCTCTGTGTGTGTGTGTGTGTGTGTGTGTGTGTGTGTGTGTGTGTGTGTGTGTGTGTGTGCAGCACGAGGTCAGGACTAAGCAGAGTGAACGGGGGGCTGCTGACACACGGCCCCAGGCTATGTGTCCTAATAGAGTGCTGTTATATGTTTGGCATTTAGGAAGGGCTCTCAGCTCCTTGGCCCCAAAACTAACAATACAGGATGGATGCTCACTTCACTTCACTTTAAAAGGAGGGAGAAAGACCAGAGAGGAAGCAAAATAGGCATGGGAGTTTGCCTACTTGTGTGTGTATGTGTTTGTGTGGAGATAGCTGAGACAGAGATAGAGATGCAGACCTAAAGTATTGCTGCTGTAATCACTTTTTCACTCTGGGGTGGGGTGGGGTGGTGGTGAAAGTTGATAAACAAGCATTTTGTAAATGGCTGAG
>NW_005187680.1:474621-501065 GCF_000239375.1 Pundamilia nyererei | reverse complement strand
GTGTGTGTGTGTGTGTGTGTGTGTGTGTGTGTGTGTGTGTGTGTGTGTGTGTGTGTGTGTGCACGTGCGCCCACGAGATGCATACATACTTGTCTTTTAGTTAATAAAGGATCGTCTGCAGCACGCTTGAGTGCCCCAGCATTCCCTCAAAGTAAAACCCCCACCCTCTTCTCTCTTCCTCTAACCACACACTGCCCATCTACTGGCGCTGATGATTTCACATGACAACTCTCTCTCTTTTTCCCTTCTTTTTCTTTCTCCCAAATCTGTCCCCTCTCCTAACCCATCCCTTTCTCTTGCCCCACCTCTTGCTCTTGTTTCTTCCTTTTCTACCAACAGAAAATGAGTTTCGGGGTGAGCTGGTGAACCAGCGGTGGACACGAGGCGAGAGGACCAGCAGCCGCTGTCAGGCCTCCCAGAGACTGCAGAGCCGTCGACCAATCATGGTGAGTGACAACACAGCCCCCTTGTACATCCCCACCCGCTTCATCACTCGCCACCACACCCCTTTCCAATCTGATTCTGCTTCCTGAGCATTTCCCTCCAATCCCCAACTCAGCAGGGGAAAGTCAAAAAGGGTGGAGGCAGATGGAGCAGAGGGCAATAAAGCAGGCTGTGTATATGTATGTGTGTGTGTGTGTGTGTCTTAGGGTGCAGGGTATTTTAGACAGCCATGCAGGACAGAAAAAACGTGAATCAAACAGCACATCAAATCTCCCGCTTGGCCCTGCCCATCTTTTGCCTCGGCCCCACTCAGCTTAGTTAAGCTCAGCGTGGCACAGCTCAGCGTTTTCCTGCTACTGCTGAGTTCACTTCACAGGGTTTTTTTTCCTATTGAAACACAATAAAAAAAGAAACTCAAAAGGATGTCCTTGAGCTGCTCATACTTTTTTTAAGTGCATGATATTCTGCCTTATCAGCAGAGGAGAAAAATGCTTCCTTCCACCAACACCTCTTTTCTTCTCTTTAACCTGCTCTGCCGTGTCTAAAACTTCTGACCTGCTTTGCCATCCTTTCAAGGAGGTTTCTCCATTCTGAAAACAACAGTCTGACAGTCCTCTCTGAGATTTTCAGACACAGCCCAAATAAATTCCGGCAAGGACTCCCATTCTCAAAGCAACTCTGAACAAGGAAGGGACTAAAACGTTTACATTTTGAAACTGATAGCCACTGTGACATCACTGATGGGTTTTGGACCTGCTGTCGTAGTTTCCTGGAGCCAGAGGTAAATGAATTTGGATGAGAGGTTGAAGTTATTAGCTAGAAAGCCTGGTTTGAAAGCAGCATCTATCTGTGTGACTGAAAAGCACAGACCCACACGTGAAGCAAAACTGTTGCTATTAATTGCTTATTTTGCACAGAGCCCCCTTCCCGATTTCTTATTCAAATCGCAGTTTTTATATCCCGATTTCATTTATTAATGGAAGAAAGCTATCCAAACCTTCCTGTGTGCTGTGTGGAAAAGCGATTGCCCCCTAAACCTAATAACTGGTTGGGCCACCCTTGACAGCAAAAACTGCACTCAAGCATCTGCGCTAACTGGCAATTGTCTTTCACTCCACTGTGGAGAAATTTTGGAGTGCTCTTCTTTGATGCCAAGGCATCTCAATTGGATTTAAGGCCAGACCTTGACTTGACCACCTCTTAACCTTTTTTTTTAGCCATTCAGAGGTGGACTTGCTGTGTATTTTGGATTGTTGCTCTACTGCATAAGTCAGGTGTACTTGAGCTTCAGGGCAGACTTTAGAATTTTCTGGTAGAGAGCAGAATTCATGGTTCTATCAATTATGGTAAATCACAGCGGTTCTGAATCAGCAAAACAGCCTCACAGCATCATACTACCACCACCATGTTTGACTGTTGGCATAATGTTCTTCTTATGAAATGCTGACACAAGCCTTCAATAAGATCATGTTATCAGTTATAGGGGACATTAGTCACTGATATTGCATTTGCTTTGACCCCAGGTGCCCCTGCTGCTCAGCACTTTGTCTTGCTGCCGTTTTGTCCTTTTGAAAAACTCCCGAGTCTCTTTAAAGCCCCTTTTTGTGCTTCTACTAATTTTCTGCTTTGGAAGCTCTTTTGAAAAAGATGCTTTTGAAATAATTTTTACCTTAACTGGGTTTTAGTCTTTGAGGGGAAATACCTAGAAAATGTCATAATTCTAAGAATTCTACTTTCATCATTAAGACCAACTTTTAGTTTTTTCTTTGCACTGCAAATGAGAGCGACAATTAGATGGAACAAGATGGAAGAGAGTTTGTAGGAGAGAGGAGCGGGGGTTGTTTCCCCCTGGGCCCAGTAAAAGTAGTTTTGCTTCCCCCCTGATGGCTAGGGTTCATCTAAAGTGATGACTTTTATTGATTTGGTTTGATATCTGCTACTGAAGGAGTGACAGAGAGGAGGAGAAGAGAGATGTGCTGCTTTCAAACACTACATCACGTGAAGAGGCCTCTGCCACTTATGATACCTTCTTATTGTCTTTTTTGACTTGCAGTAGAGATAGATGAAACAGACTGAGCATTAGCACCGAAAAGATGTTTAGTTACAAACCTTGAAATCATTCGAGGATGACTCACACTGTAAATGGCAAACCTTTGACAGCAGCTGACCCATTATGCAGTCAGACATGCTCAGTCTTCTCGCGTGCTCCTTCCTCCCTGAATCATTAAAGTGGAGCTGTCAAGGGGCTCGACGTGCGACGGTCCAACATGGAGGCCATGCAGAGGGAACTGTAGGCCCGCCTCTAATTGGCAGCTTCAGGTGATTTTTGGAGATGTCCGTCTTCTCTGTCAGTTGCAAATGCTTTTCTCCAACTCCTCTCCCTGTGTCGCAACCCCCCACCTTAACCCCCTCCTTTCCTCATCTACTCTTGTAAACCTGAAAATGAATAAAAGAGTCATTTATGTGCACCAGGGGACAGAGGATGACCTTCTCTCTGAAGTCATTGCCCCCAGCCAGCCATTTACATAGAGCTGTCAGAATGCAGAGCTGAGCTGAGGTCCTCCTGCACACAAAGAAGGACATAATTGATAATGTATAACACAGCCTGTAGGGAAGAGCCTTCCTCCTCCTCTTCCTCCACCTCTTCTTTTCTCCTTCTTCTGCTGCCACATTTCATCATTTCATACTAGTTAAACCCCACATCGCACACGCGCGCATATTGCCGCACACTCACAGCCTGACACACTATCTCCTTCTTTTTCATTCTCTGCCTTTCTCTGTTGTGCATAAGACATTACTGGTACTGTGTAGGTCCACCTACATAGGTGCAATGTTCAAGGAGTCTAATTAAAAGAAAGCAAGGTAAAGGACAAGTTTTGAACATACCTTTAAAAAGGACCTTTTGAAAATGATTATAAAAATCAGGTGAATGCTTGCCTGGCTGCATCTGGATTCATTTGCAGTGACTTTGTGTTCATACAAATTTAATGAGCTGGAATTGAGAAAAAGGACAGGAAAGAGGGGAGAGCTCAGATGTGCTTACCTATTTAAATGTGCGTAGCTATGGTTACACAAACATGAAAGCAATGGGAGCCCTTTTCAGTCCAGGTTTTGATTCATCCAATGCCTATCAATATAGGGAGGAGGGAAAGGAAAGAGGGGGGAGAACTACAGGGGTAAGAGAATAGTATATCATCTTTTCATGAAGGAGGAATGTGTAGTTCAGTCTCATATGCACATATTCTGTATCGCATCTTCACAGACATCTTCTTTCCTTTCCAATAAAACCCAGTCACATAAAACATAGATCACATAGATCTGTTTTCATATGTTAGCCTTTGATTCTTTGATGCATCTACTAAATCTCTTAATCACATTTAAATATAACTTTACCTTTTGTAACTGTGAAAATCTAAATTGATTTAGAGGTTAAACATTTATTAGAAAGCTCTTTTTGTGTTTCATGTCTTCTATTTTTTCTCCAAATTGCTGCCTTGCAAACTGTCTGGCCACTCTGCTTCACCGGTAGAAAAAGTAATCATATCATATTGGTTAAGTAAAAGTAGCAATAACAGCTGAAACGAGGAATTGATTTTTCAATTAGCCTTGTTGTTCAAAGGAAAAGGAGTCTGCAGCTGTTTTGATGACTGATTAATCTTTTCAGTCAATTTTCAAGCCAAATCAATTTCTTGTCATGTATGTTAGCAAACTTGGGTGTGGATAAATAAACTATTTTAGTTTGACAGTTGGGGCTTTGGGAAAGCCATTTAATTAAATTATAGGTATGGGTGTTAATATTACAAGGTTATATGCTGTATCAGTAATAAAATCTAAAATACCAACAAGAAAAAGTTGTGTTCATACAAGTATACAAGCTGGTTATTATAAGCAAAATATATTTCTGCTCCACCACTTTTCTCTTTGAGGTATCGTACTATATGTCTTAACTTTTAGCTGTTTTATCTCTTTAGCCATTACTTCTACCTAATATTTACATTCATTTTCAGATTCACTTATCTATTACTTTTACTTTTTTATTTAAAATACTGAGCTAAAGTTTTTAATGTTTAAGCTTGAGGGCTCACCTGGTTATTGCATTTTCTCAGCACATGCTGTTTAGCTGTTTAGCTGTTTTAATATTTGACATTCATTGCTATTGATAATATTAATTTGTGCTTAATATTTCAAATTAGACAAGCCATTCCACATTTTTTCTAAATCTAGTGGGGTTAGATGAACAGTATTCTCTTTGAGACAGAATGAGAAGGAGGAAAACCCCCCAAAAACAACAACTCCGAAACATGCACATGAAGTACAGGAAGCTTGCAAATCTATTTCTTATATTCCATGTCTGCGCTTCCATTCTAACAAGTGCAGACAATTGAGTGTAAGGAAATGGATTTGAGCTATATGCAGGCAGGCACGCACTTGTGTAGGCTAAAAGAGCATACACACATGACCGAGAAGTCATTACTGCACACTCATCCGCTCCTCTTCCCACACAGCACTGAGAGTGGAGCACAGAAGGAGTCAACTGCTCCCTTCAGGCAGGGCACAAAGCTGGTGCTTGTTGCATGACTTCTACACTAAGCGCTTGATCAAAAGAGCTGAAGCCAGAGTGGCAAGAGACAGTCTGTGTGTGTGTGTGTGTGAGGGAGCGAGAGGGAGAGAGAGAGAGAGAGAGAGGAGCATAGGGCAAGGCAAGGCAGTGGATGCTCGCAGAGGAAGGGAGGGGCCTGTGCCTGCACCTGTACCTCCGGCCAAACACTAAACATTAATGAATGAAGTGCACCCTCTTCGGGAGACAGGGGGAAAGAAAAGCCCTTAACAAAAAAAACAACAGCGTGTTTCATCCTCCTCTCATCCCTCTTTCCCTCCTTCTTTTCATAAGTAGTCTTTTAGCAGGAAAGGGACATTGCCAAATAGAGAGAGGAGGAGAAAAAGACTACAAGAAACAGGGACCCCGTGTTTGAATCCCACTGTGGCTCTGCCAACTTGACTATAGAGAAGCAACAAAGCAGCTAAGTGGCTGGGCATGAAGAGGGGAGTACAGGCAACCGGGGGGATAAAAGGGTGGTAGACGAGCATAGGATGGAGGAAGAGTGAGACAGAAAAAGGGGTAGACCTGCGATAAAAAAAAAAAAATCTACCCAGAGTCCAGTAATCAAAGCTAATGGCTCCATTGTGTCTAAAAAGCATCTGATAGCTTTAGAGTGCATTGGGAGCAGTGTTCAGTGTGGAGAGGTAATGCTGAGGAGGTGTGGTCAGTGTGTGTGTGTGAGGTAGCAGGGTTAACACCTGCTCCTTTGTGCCTTAAAAGCTGAGCCAGGAGTTAGTGGCAGACCCAGCACACACACACACACACACACACACACACACACACACACACACACACACACACACACACACACACACACACACACATACAAGTCCTCTTCTTAAAAGGGTTATTACAGTGGCTTTCTGGCTGCCTGTGTGTTTTTGCTTTATTATTATATTCAGCATAGTTATGATTGTCAGTCCCTTTGCTTACAGGGGCCATGGCCCCTCTGCGTTCACCGCCTGTTGCCTCTCTACAGACTACAATCATGAGCACCACTCAGATGCAGGAAATTACAGGGGGAGTGATAAGAGGTGTGTGAGGGGTGAGGGTGGGGAGGGAGCTAAAAAGTAGCTTGAACAACCAAGTTTGTTTTTTCTTTCTACACCATGCTGCCCTTATAGTAGCCTAAACGAGACTGATGTTGGCTCTAGTGGGTTATAAGGTTTTTAAAGTATACTAAGTGAGTGAGGTTGGGCGAGCAAAGGAGAATTAAAGATATGATCATCTCTTTGTGTCAGAGCTACCTTTGGTGTGTTTTAATGGGAACTTCCTGAGCGTGGGTTACTATAGTCGTTGTTTTGAAGGAAGACAAGTGCAATTAGCTGTAGATGTGTGGTGGAAAATAGTGAGAGCATTGAGAAATTACCTCTGATGGTTTCTTTCCCCCTCTCCTTCTCCTCTTCTTTGCTCTCTCTGCTCGTGCTTTCTCCTTTTCTTCACAGATGAGCGTAGAGGGTGACGATAAGCGAACTCGCACTCGGTCCAAGGGAATCAGAGGTGAGTGTCGGTCACTCAGGCCCAGTCTGCAACAGTTACATTTACAAACACTCCTTCACAGCCAAGCATCTCTTCTGCTTTTTGACAAGCGTGTGGGTTCGTGGACTCAGAATGTATGTTTGTCTGTACACATAAACATGAATGACAAAGACGGTGAATAAAAAAAGGTCTCTGCGTGTCTTTACTCAGCAGTATGTACACACGCTGCTCTCCAACATCAGAGCTTCTCTGTAGTATTGGATGTAACACATAACACGTGGAAATGTCTGCCCCAATATTAGCAAAGGCTAATTTGCTCCTCTAAGTAAATCTGTACATGTATGTGGCTACTGATTCCTCAAGTCTCTGCAACTCTTCTTTAAGAATGAACACCGTTCTCCCAAAACATATTTGGTGCTGTAATAACGGTGTTGGAGAGGGCTGTCTTAACACATTGCTCCAAATCCTACCATAGGTGTTCAATTATGTCGACATCTGATAACACCAGAGCACGATTCTAATCATTTTCATCCTCATTATAAACCATTCAAGATGAGCCCTCATACCCAATGTATGACCCTTCTCTCTAAGGGCACAAACGAATGAAAGGAAACCTTGTGGCTTTATGTGTACGTGCTAATGCCCACTGAACAGATCAGTAATATCGATGCATTACTTTTGAGTCATAACTCCTAGAATATCACAAAAACCACAGCCCTTGCTACTCCATATTTTTTTAGTCCACATGTACGTATGGCTGTATGTTTATGTGTACAAACACATGTAAATTTAACGTGCACTTGAATGAATGTGTAAATATCCATATTGATATGTGTGAGTTCCTTGGTGTGTTTGCATTTGCACGTGTGTTTGATGTTTAGAAACAAGACAGCAAAGCAACAGTTCACAGGGCGTTCAGAAGGCGTCCAGTCATTCCAACTGCATGATGAAAGACTGAGAAACTACAATGTTGCATGCGCGCACACACACACACACACACACACACACACACACACACACACACACACACAAAAACTTGTGTGTGTATGCATGTGTGCATGTGTCTTAATGCTCTTAGTGTATCTTGATACCCAGGCTATTTCTGACATGTGATTAATGCATGTGATATTGGAGGCCAAACTGAATTCTCCAGGATCCTATTGTTTTTTCATTTTGGCTTCAAATGAAAATAGGATATTTCTCCAAAAACTCGTTCTATCGCTCAACTCCCAATCGATGCCCACAGCCGGCAAGTGTGCGCGTGCTCTATGGGAGCAGAGCGTGATTTATGTTTTGAAGGCAATTACTATAAGTTGGCCCTGAATGAAGTGCTGTTTTCTCCTGATGAAGGCAGTTTTCCTTTTAATTTCTTTTCCCCAATTATGGTAACTAAAGTGTAACAATTAATCATGTTTTATTGCTGAAGTCTGCATATAACTGTCACTTTTTCTGAACAGTGCTGTGCAGTTTGGCTGATTTAGCCTTTCTGTTTGTGTGTGCGTGCCTTTTTTATGCAGCATGTTTGCTTTACTCTTGTTTGTTTTACATGTAGATGTGTATGTGTGAACCCAGGAGCATGTAGGTGTGTTTTAGGATTTTTCGGAATGTGTGTGTGTCTAAGCCTCTATGAGGAATCCTTCTGGGATTCATATGCATTTGTGATTTATTGATCTGAGTTTCTTTTAGCAGCGCAGCGTTCTGAGCAGTTGTTCACCTTTGTTCTCTCTCCCCATGACACCCCCCCCCCCCCCTTTCAGTTCCTATTGAGCTTGTAGGACAAGAGCTGAGGTAAGGAAACACCTTCATCTTTGTGCAAATCCCTTTCATAAAGTTCATTTATATATCCCGCCAAACCCTCACCTCGTATCTCCCCCACCCTGGCAATCATACACTCTCTTTAGATGACGCTGTATATTATTCTTTTCCTATTACTCATTATCAGCACTTCTCAGTTTGTGGTCAGTGCCTCCAACAGGCTGCTATTGATTTCTTGCAGCCTTTTGCTGTTTCCTGCTATGAACACATACAGTACATCCAATGAAAAAGGTGTACGATCTTTTTGCAGTCTGATCAAAGGATGCAGCACAAGAAGAGAGGACTGTGAAGGGCTATTATTTAGTTTTTTCTCCCGCCCTTAGCTCCTCTCCATAGTTTCCCACTCAGGGACCAGCTTTCAGGGTCCACAAAAGCCAGTCATCGCCCTTCCTTGCCCTCCTTCCAAATGATTTTTTCATCCTCTCTCATTTTGTCACACTTCACCTCTGAGCATTGATCTCTACTCAGCACTCCAAAAAAATACTTGAGGTTTTGGGATTAAGAAGAAAAAAAAAGAGGCCAGAGAGTGGCTGATTTAAAATGCAAATGCAGCATTTTTTAATAAGTGAAATTAATAATAAGGATAATTGGAGTAATAAAGGGCAATTGCTGGGGGAAGTTAATGAGAATTGAAATGAGCCATCCTGAGGGGTCATAGCAACCTGAATCAAAGGAGAGAGAGAGAGAGAAAGAAAATAGAGTGAGCAAGAACTGATGATGATGACTGGTGAAGAGAGCAGAGCAGGGGAAATTACAGCAGGCCTCGGCTGATCCTTATCTCTCACAGTAACAGGATATAGGCCAGGGTTGATGTATGACAGAGAATATTATGTTTTCTCTTGCATGATACCACCTGCATTCATGCATTATGTGTGTCTGGTAGAAGAGTGGGGACACGTGCGTTTGTGTGACACATGTGCTCAGATTGCATGTCTGTGCTTCACTTTATTTTGTTTGTCTTAATTGACCTTTTCTTTTTTATTTACTGCCTGTGTTTATCATTGCTACTGCACAGGGACTAAAATGCACCCGTGCCTTAAACATATCTCTAACCTCCATCCATCCCATCCAGCTGCCCCACCCCTGGATGCAATGGCTCAGGCCATATCAGTGGGAGATATTCACGACACAGAAGGTAGGGCAGATTAAAACCCCACCCTCTGTCTCTCTGTCCTTTGTCTCAGTCTTGTCTGTCCTCTCTGTTCTCTGTCCCATATCATCTGCTTTGTGCTTTTATTCGGCATTACTCGCTGTAATACTGAGCGTTAGACGAGAACATCAATGCTACTTTTATATCTGTGCGCTAATTATGAAGCTCAAGCCAGCAGCTGGATTTCTAGCTTAGCATAAAGAATACAGATGAAATGTAAAAAAAAAAAATATTAAAAAAGCATAAAGAACAGAATTGAGTGAAATAGCTAGGTTCTAACTATAGGTAGCCATGGCTATATCCACCCAAATTCTTCCAAACAGCACTTTGGAACCACAGTTCAAAGTGGTGGTCTTGGGAGACTTTTGTCCTCACCGTGACAACAAGATTCCAAAATCTATCTCCTGGCATAAAACAGTGCTATTCACATTACAGACAAACAAATGATTTCTTGATTAATGAGCTTTAAAGATTCTTATCAACTTAATTACTTATCTTTGGACACAGCCAGGCTAGACGTTTGTTAAGCTGAGGTAAGCTACATCTTTTAGTTTTGTAGTGTTAATAGTATGATGTTACTGAAGTCAAGTCATGAGCAAAATGGTCCTCTTTTGCAGTGCTAATGGAAAAGGATGTAGCAGAGAGTTAGTTGTTTACATTCAGATCAGAAGAAATCAGGTTCAACAAAAGTGTTTTTGACAAGAGAAAAAGCACAGATTAGAGGGAAGCTGATTGAGGATAAGTTTTTCTGCTTTATGTCCACATTTCCTGCTTTTACATCTCCCAGTCATCAAATGAATCTAGTTCTCCCACTCATTACTATCCTTATAATTCCTTCTGATTATTTGTAAAATAAAGATAGAAATAGAAAAAATAGAAAAACCAAATGGTAAACTGCACAGCTTCTTGGGTTCCTCAGCACCATTTCGATTCTTTGTTATTTAAATCGCAGATGGAGACAATGTGAATGACTTTTAAAGATACTTACTGAGTCAGATTGCAAATAGAGCACATTCATTATGTCACATACCAGACTCCCAGAGCATCTAAATCTAAACCTAAGTAATAAACCTTTCAGTGGGCAGTGGTGAAATGTGATTTCTTCAGGTGTTATTCCAGCTTCATTCCCCATCCCTCCATTCATCGTCTGTGTCGTTCGCCCTGGGAGATCCTGGGAGACTCGGGGCAGCTCACTGGCTTGTGACTCGTCTTTATTGAGGGGCAGATATTAGCTATCTGTTTACATGTGTATTTGTTCAGCAGGCAATTTTGAGGTGCACTTTGTTTATAGATCGTTCCTCAGACTCCCTCAGCGTCTCCCAGGTGAGCGTAAGAAGGAGTTTATTGGATTTCACCCTCTGCTGCATCGCCCGCCCGCCTCTCCATACGAGTTGTTCATTAAACGTTCCACTCAATTGGCTGAGATTGGTTGTGATATCTGAGTCAGCTAGCATGGCGCCCCCCTCAGGCGTGTTGATTCATACTGGAAAAAGCAGCTCCATCCTGTTTCATGTCAGAAAAAAACCCTGCCTCCTTCTGCTGTGGTTCTGTTAGACGTGTTAGGTTGTTGTTTCACTTATAACCCAGCTTGATTTTCTTAATTTTGTTCTCTCCCTTTTCTTCTTGTCTTCTCCTTTTCCCCCATCACAAGCATTCTGGGTTGCCCAATAGCAAGAAAGCGCCGTCTAGACGAAGCAGAGGCAGAGCAGGAACAAGAACAGGAAACAGAACGGCCTGCCTCCAAGAGGAAGTCCCACCCCCTGAAACTAGCCCTAGATGAAGGTTTCAGTGCAGAGAGTGACGCAAGCAGTGAGGCTGAGGGCGATGGAGAGAAAACAGAAGGAGCCAAGGTAGAAGAGGAAGTGGAGGAGACAGACACAGGTGTGGAGGAGGAGAGAGAGGAAATGACAGAACTCACACAGGACGGACAGACAAACGGTCGGGAGGAGAACACACAACAGAAAGAGGAGGAAGAGACGTATAAGAAGGAGGAGAATTTTGCAGCTGATGAAGGTATGAAACATAGCTTGTTGGTAACAAAGAGGGGTACAGTGAAAAATAACCACAGCATCAAAGGAGCACATATTCATCATGTACTTCAATACTGAAGCAGATTAAGGCCAAGATACCTGACTGTAATTGCTTGATGGGTTAAGCTCCCAAATTGGTTGATCGTACGATTCCCACTGGAGTGTCTTTTATTTAGACCCCACTCAGCTTCCTCACTACCTGCTTCTTCATTTGAGTCAGGACTACTATAATCAAGGAAGACTGGTATTTCCATTAGCAGAACTGATATATTTAATTGTATCGCTATGTTGGCTCTAGTCAGTGTTGGGAAAGTTACTTTTAAAATGTATTCCACTACAGATTACAGAATACATGCCCCAAAATGTATTTTGTAACGTATTCCGTTACGTTACTCTCATTGAGTAACGTATTCTGAATACTTTGGATTACTTAATATATTATTATGCTGTTTTACAACTACATGATTGTACTATGCTGTGTGATTTATTACTATTACTGAAGGTTACTCAACATACCAATAGCAACTAGATTTTTAAATCTTAATATAAATGAGTAACAGTAGGTGGACATTAGGTAAGGCTGCACTTTTTGCAGCGATCTCGTATAGAAAACTATTCCTCACTTATATAAAACAGAACCGTAGTAAAGGGACCTCTGGCCAATACGTTGGGTTCCGTTTTGGACCCATAGCCAAAAACTAGCTTTACTTTGTTGTCTGGGTCAACTTTGCTAGCGAGAGACAGAGAGAGGCGTTGAAAGGCTGCTCCAATGGAACTTATTGTTTCGGAGCAAAACACAAACACAGTGTACAGTCAATTCTTAATAGCTTACTTACAGCTGGGCTTGTCAGACACTCTTTTTAGCTGCAGTGGTTATTATTATATTTACATGCTTCCATCTCCCATTTCTGGTCGGTGACAGCTCTACTTTTCCACTCTCCTTTTTCTCCCCAACACTGGCTCTAGTGAGCAGCAGCATCAGCAGATCTCCAGTCCAATAGAGAGCAGGTATCAGAGACAGTAGATGTCACTCTTTACCAATAATCATTTGCCAAACTCTTTGTTTGTATATATTTCAAAATTAGGAACTTCTTGTCTTCTTGTCCATTAGTCCATGAGACTCACTGATTGTGATAGATTATAGCCTTTAGAGAAAAGATGAAATCATGGCCACTAGGAGCACAAGGACTTTGTGAGTGTCTTTCTCTGTCAACAAACTGCTTTACGGCTACAGTTTTGTAACAGTAGGTTCTTTTTATGTCACATATATAAATATACACAGTGAAAGACTTAGCAGGCATAAAAGTGATACAAGTGAAGATAAAGATATTGCTGACAACAGCCTGATCTCACTATGTGACTCATGTTTTCCTCTGTGTCACTGTTCTGACTTCTTCATCTTTACTCCGATAGAGGAGGAGTGTGTGATCATCGAGCCTGAGCTCAGAGCAGCGGTACCTGCAGCTGAGGAGTGTCACTCTCCCTCACAGAGCACCGAGGAGGTGGCCAACTCTCTCCTCCACCTGGGCTGTGTCAACAACAACAATGCTCCAACTGTGGCCATTCAGCAGACTGTTGCTATGGAGACCAAGAAGGATGTCACATTGGCCATTACACAGGGTGAAGAAGTAAAGGAAGAGCAGGAGAAGGACACGAACGAGGGAGAAGAGGAAGATGAGGAGGTGGCACATGGAGTTCAAGCACTGAAGGAGTCATTTGCTCTGCAGCAGGAGGCAGCTGATGTGGAGGATGAGCAAGGGGAGCACGAAGATATGAGCAACCACATGAGCCCACAGCATCTGACTAAAAGGGACCAGTGTGAACAGTTCATAGGTAAAGACAATGAAAAAGAAAAGATAGTAGTGCCAATGCAGCAGAGGCAGGGCACTTCAGCAGATGAGGAGGAGCACAGGGATGTTTTGCCCATTTCTGATGTGCCAACTGCCATCCGCATCATCACCAGCACCGCAGCAGCTCAGGGAACACACAAGGCTGAAGACCACAGGGCCAGTCCTCTGGAGGACTACAACTCATGTGGGGCAAGTCCCTTTGAGAACAGAGCCAGTCCACAAGACAGCTCTCTTAAAGCTAGCTCAATTCAGAACTATAAGGCCAGCCCTCCTTTAAGCTACAGCTCCCACAGGGCCAGTCCACTGGAGGACTACTTTCCCATTCCCAGAGGGGAGAACTACAAAATCCACAAAGCTTCATCCTCAGCCTCTCCTGACATTATCGAGGTACGATCCGATAAGTCGGAGGACAAAGACTTTGACGATGTGGATGGAGATGACGAGCGCGATGATGAAGACAGCCTGTCACAGCGCTCGGCAGTGACGGACGAGTCAGAGATGTTCGACATGACCCGAGGGAACCTGGGCCTGCTAGAGCAAGCCATTGCCCTGAAGGCAGAGCAGGTGAAACCAGCAGGACCCAGAGAGCTGCTCCGCACACCAGATATCCACCACCAGCGGTACTTCACCATGGAGGACAGGCCCAAGCACCTGGACGTCATCCGCAAGAGCTATTTCAGCAAAGGTATGAATTAGTAACCAGGGGAGAACAGAGCTACAACATGTACTGAGAGGGTATTGTGAAAGTTGCCTGAGGGAGACAGCACATCAGCCACATTTAGTCCGTTTCTTTTTATATCTTTGTTTTTTTAAAGCTACATTAGCTGCACATGGTACTGAAATACCATGTTGCAAACTTATTCCTCATCCAACAATGTTTTATAGGTTTACCTGGAAAATTTACATTTTCTCCGTTCTATGAAATTTTTCTGAAAACCCCAACAAAACTTCTATGTGATGCACTGAGCACGTCTTCTGCACCCACTTGTTTTTATTCGCCTTAAAAACAGAATGGTCCTGTGTTAGGGGAGTGTTCTTGTAAATCTTGGCATCACTTTGTGTCTGCCCACAGTTCGTACAGTGGAAGAGCACCTACATGTCACAGGCTTTAAGTACTTTACTCTGAACAGAGCTGGACTGATAATCTACTGCAGTATGTTTCTCACAGGCTATAATGTGTGCAAAACAGTATGTAATCAAAGTAACTAAGTTTGACTAATACAATTCTTAGTGAAACTAGACCCAGATGTCATTAGCATTTGACAGGAAGAATCAGCTGGCACGTTTTCATCCAGGCCTTAAAAAAAAGCCTAATGAACATTTGCTATTTTTGTTTAACCTCTACACAAACCAGCACAAAAAAAAAAACATCAGAGGCAAGTGCCAGAATTTGACAGTTTTACTTTTGTTAGGTTAGCTAGCTTTAAGGGGGCAGTTGCCCCCTGGCTTTATCCTTATATTAAAAATACAGGCCAAATGTGCTCTTTCATTATTTTCTCTAATACTCTGCAAGACAGCAAGTGCTTTTTTAAATACCACAACAATATCAGAGGAATACAACCAATAAGGGAGCACACAGAAAATGATGTTCTGAAGTTTTGGCAAATGTGCTAAATGTTATGTTGGGAGCAGAGGGTACAAATAAACACAGTGTACCAAATAAGAGATGAGTCACAGAGCTCTGTTTGGATCCTCCCTTTTCTATTGTAATGGGGTTGAAGTGGTTCCAGCTGAATAGACTTCCATGAAGAGCTGGGAGGAAGTACTCAAAGAGGGAGCGAGAAGGGATGACAGCATGCGAGAGAGCACAGGAGAGACAACAACATATCAACAGAGAAAAAGGAGGAGTGCAGGTTGTTCCACAGTCAGCCATGGAGTGTTTGTTTACATGCTACGTGTGTTCGGGCCTTGTATTACACAGTTGGCACGCTGCCCGCTTGTCATGCTTCTCACAGTATAGCAGCAGTGTGATTACATGCCCGGTAGTGCTGCCCTCTCCTTGGCCTTAACTCCCTCCTGCGGTGACGTTCCTGTTCTGCTCGACGCTAATTAGGAGATGCGTGTCTCGTTAACATTCAATTTGAAGGCCAATAGAGCATCACACCATCCTCTTGCACCCTTCTCCTCTCTCCAGTGCCACTGATACTGCCTGGCCTGCCTCCAATAGGAGAGGGGAGGAGCAGGCATCTTTAATTATGTGTAAATTATACAGTGGTGTGAATTTCTTCTGATGTATTGTAAGGTGCTGCTTTGTCCAAGATCTAAACAAGGTCTTTGAAAGTGTTGTGCAAATGTAGCCATGGGGGGATTATCCAGCTCAACAGGATAAGATGGTGTAGTTTATCATTTTTATAGTATTTTATCTTTAAAAGTATTTAAATAAACATTAAGACAAATGCATGGAATACCTGGTGTATTTACAGGCATGCATAAGCCATGAGTCGGGGGATACAGATGGTGTGGGTTTTGTGCAGATGTTGGGAATATGTCTGGATTTCATGCTCAGCCAAGCACACTGTCTGATGACATTAACCACTTGCTTTTGTGCACCTTATTCATCCCACCTTCCCCTTTCCTTTTACTTGGCCTTCCATCTTCCTGTCCTCCTTTCCGTTTTCTTCTACATTCCTACCCAACTCTGACCCAGAGAGCAGCAGGCCAGAGAAGAGGGAGAACAAGTGTCCCACACCGGGATGTGATGGCACTGGTCACGTGACCGGTCTTTACCCCCACCACCGCAGCCTGTCAGGCTGTCCGCACAAGGACAGGATCCCCCCAGAGAGTGAGGTTTTGTTGTTGTTCTTTGTTCCAGCTTAGAATTAAGAAATGCCCTCAAATACGTAAGTATTTGAGGGCATTTCTTTGACTGAATTTCACAGCATTTGACCGATGCAAACCGATCCAGCTGCTTAGCATAAAAAAATAGTTAAACAGTGTAATTGTTGTGCCATGAGGTTTTTTGAGGTCTCGGGAGCCACCGATTCCATGATTTGGTATATATGTTTGGAAGAAACCAGTCCTTTGATTTGCATCGGTCAAATGCTGTGAAATTCAGTCAAAGAAATGCCCTCAAATACGTAATTTAATTCTAATTTTATTCTATTATTGGGGATTTTGGGGTTATACAGTCTGTGCAGCTGTGTATTCAAATCTATTTTTGCAGGAAGACCAAAAATATTAATATGAGAAATAAAAACAAATTTAATAATAAGCAAATCCCACTTCAGTGATTTTCATTTTCTGAGTTTTCTCTGATCATATGATTGTGCATCTTGTCAGTTCTGGCCATGCATGAAAACGTGCTGAAGTGTCCGACTCCTGGCTGCACAGGTCAGGGCCATGTCAACAGCAACCGCAACACACACCGCAGGTATATTTATATACATTGCACCTTTCACCATCTCTGCAGGTTAGAGTGTTGTGCACTTTGTGTATTTGCAAGCTCGTATATTCATGTATGCAGGGCAGCAAATGTGTCAGCCCACATCAGTACTGTGATGTAGATTTACACAGTCAGCAGTATGTACTTGTAATATTCATCTGCTTTGCTTCCTTTATCCCTGCAGTCTTTCTGGTTGTCCCATCGCTGCTGCAGAGAAGCTATCTAAGAGCCACGATAAGCAGCATCTCTCTCAGTCAGCGAGCGAGCACCTCAAAGGAAGTCCCAATGACAGAGTGCTGAGGTGGGTCATCAAAAAAGTACAAACTCATAGTTCAGGTTTTTTCTGCTTTATTACATTACATACTGTAGATATGGAGCCCTAATGCCCTCACGAGAGGTCAGTTATACAAACGTGGCAGTTATTGACTTTGGCCAATATCATTACATTGACATGTAAAGATTTTATCTATTTGATAATTTAATTACAAGTTATATGCATAGAAGGGAACTTTTTGATTCCTATATTGATTAAAATTTTGTAAATAACTGTATTAATGTTGCACAGTTAAGGTTTATGTGGCAAAAAAATTCATGCCTTTTGTCCTTTTCCAAAGCCCATCATAGATGACACAATGAATAGCAGAAACTAAGATAGACTGGGCTCAGTGACCCTTTCACCTACATAAAAGCTGTCTCCTCCAATCCAAACCCCTCACAGCTGAGTCCTTGTCAAGGTTAGCCACTTTACTGCTGAGCCACATTGAAACCGCAGAGAGAATCCTGACCTTGGTTACGGTACCCTGCATGAAAGGTGGAGCCTGGCCTCTGAACGACTCAATAATAACAAGAAAGTCTTGAAACATCCTGGCTGGCAGGCTAATCATTACTGTCACCTCACATGCTAAGATCTCTTTATCTACATTCATCTCACCCGACCGGCCAGATCCCGGCCAAAAGAATGATAATTAGTGCAAACCAGACACTGGTATTATGCTGTCTGTGCTCTTCCTCATTGGTATTTTAATTAATAATGCAACCGATAAGCTAATTATGCAAGTTATAGGGGCATTGCGGGGGGATAGGAAAAATAATTGCTTTCCTTGAGGAAAACCTCATCAGTGGTTGGACAAAGCATCGAGTATTAAAACATAATAAGGCCTGCTTTGTTTTTTTGTTATAGATTGTTATTCAAATGAGCTTCCTTGCCTCTTATACGTGGAGCTGCAGAATTCTTCGTTTTAATGGAACAATGTTGAATTAATAAAATGGAAAAAAGTCACCTGTGATCAGTTGTAGCTCTGCTTTGCACACTTATTATTAGTGGGCTTCTATGTGATGGCCACCCCAGCTGCAGCAGTATGACTACAGGCCAGGTCTTGTAGACTATTAATGAAAAACACTGAGGAAAGGCTTCGGTGCAGAGGAGAATAAATAGGGCTGGGCCAAAGTGGGTGGAGGGCTTGGATAAGATGGTTAGGGGATGTAAAAAAAAAAAATGAGTAAGGTCACTTTGTTCCTCCGGGCTCTATACCCCCAACCTACCCCTCCTCTGTCTCTCCTCTTTCACCACTCCCCCTTCTTTGGTTCCTAGTCTTCTCTTCTCCCCCTTCTCTCTTCTTTCTCACTCCCCACGCCCTTCCACCTCCCCCTGGTCTATCAGTGGATTTACGCCAACAGGTCTGACAAAAGCCCGGGCTCTCCAGAAAACGAGAGGGCTTAAAGCTCATAAATTCCGTGCTGTACAACATGCAAATGTGCCCTCTGCTGATAAGAGAGCTTTTAATCCTGCTGCACTCCCGCTAAGTACACCATTGCTCCTGTCTTCACTCTTTCTGTTTCATTCTACCTTTTTCTCTCATTCTTTTATTCTCTTTTTCTTCCCCCGTTTTGCTTTTATGTGTGTGTGTCTTTTTATTGCATCAATCCTCTTTTTATTTCTCATCTCTTGTTTCTGCTTTTATTTTTGTCTTTAATCCCCAGCCCCACCCTGACGTCCTCTCCCTCTCCCCCCTGCAGACCCATGTGTTTTGTGAAGCAGCTAGAGGTGCCCCAGTATGGGAGCTACAGGCCCAACATGGCACCTTCCACACCTCGCGCCAACTTGGCCAAGGAGCTGGAGAAGTACTCCAAGGTGTCCTTCGATTATGCAAGCTTTGATGCTCAAGTGTTCGGGAAGCGCACGCTTGCTCCAAAGATGCCCACCAGCGAAACCTCACCTAAAGCCTTCAAAAGTAAGAGGGAACCTCGGGCTTCTTCTCTATCGTGCATATTTATTTATTTGTTTTTCTATAAGGCAAACCTGTGGCTAGGTTACAGCAGCCGGATTCACTGTGAGTTAGAGTCTTTGGTCAAAGCCATGTGAGCCACACAGAAAACTGAAGATCTGGGCCACGTTATTTACTAACCATTCACTCATTGCTATGTGAGATAGTGTGATATGTTCATTTGTGCTAATTCTTGCTCTCAGTGTTGGCCTTTCTAAGGCTCTTGAAAATGTTACTCCAGCATGGCTCTTTGGCTGACTTTTATTCTTCAAAATGAGTGAAAAGAAGAGAGAGACAAATGTTCAAATTTCAGTTACTGTTTCACTCAGTTTGCCATTTCTGTCCTGTCTGCATGCATAGCAGTGGCTGTGACTCAGTGGTGTGCAGTGACTTTTACAGAAAGGCAAGCAGAGACAATTGCCACACACAAACGAAAACATCTTCCTCTGCTATTTAACTTTATAACAAGATAAATTGGATCAGATTAAAATGTGCCATTTGTGCTGTCTGTCTGCACTCTGCGTGGACGTATTCTGCACTCCTTCATGGCTGAAGAATGGTAGCTGAATAAATATCTGCTGTTTTACCAAATGACAATGACAAGTGGTGGATACTCCTTTAAGAAAAGAAGCAATAAAACCCAGTGAACGCACCTCAGTACACATAAAACTGCATTATTGGAAAACTGTGCATGAAGTAGCAAATTAAAAGATTATTATTCTGCAGAAAAATGTTCCTCGTCAGTATTGGATGGTTTAATATTACTTCTGCATATTTTTAAGGTTGAGCTCATTTTAAGTACTTTTATCTGTTTAATGTCTGGCATCATATTCTATAAATCATGTGTTTGTATTGGCTGTCCTGTGAGGAAGATGTATTTCTGAAAAATACAGAAACGTAAGATGATTGATTGATTGATTGATTGATTGATCTTTATTTAATATATATTGAAATCTATTAATTAAAAAAAATCAGCTAAATTAAAAAGCTTCAGCAGTGTGGGGCAGAAAATAATCATGAAAAATGAAGGTAGAGTGTTAGCAAAACACAAAGGTTCTCTTGAGCGCACATATTTTTTCAATCCCCTTTTGTTTTAGTACTTTCCCAGAATATTAGCCAATTTGGGATTTGTGCCTTTGTCCCCCTGCAGCTAAGCCGTCATTCCCCAAGTCATCATCACCTAGTCTCAGCCTCCACGGTTATGGGAAAAGCTCCTCATTGGCCTACGACTACGCCCATGATGCCGAAGCTGCTCACATGGCTGCCACTGCCATCCTTAACCTGTCTACTCGCTGCTGGGAGAAACCTGAGAACCTTAGCACCAAACCCCAAAACAAGGTAAACCCACCATTTTTTCAAATGTTTTTTTCCCAGTCATTATAAAGGAGCACAGTTGGAATGAAAACAGCACAGTCGGTTTCATCATCACTTGGTAGTTCTTCGATGATCAAAAATGTACTCAATTTGAAGGGAGTCAAGTACAGATGGTTTTACTGTCGTAAAGTACTGCCTTGTTCTTCTCTGCAAAACACTTAGAGAAAGATTTTATTATCTGATTGTAGTGCAGATGAAACATTGCAGGCCACAGCTGGTAAGATGAGAGGAGATAGCAGTGGGTGTGCCTTTTCCACCCCTCTTCTCTCCTCTCCTCTCGCTCATTTTTTTTCTCCATCAACTCTGCATGAATATATCATCAGGAGGCATTGGTTTACAGCAACAGGATGGTGTTGAGATTCAGTTACATCACCTCTCCCATCCTCTTTCATCGTTTCATCCCTCCATCCCACACACTTTTCATGTTGTTATTGAATTTGGCTGACTGCCAGTTGCCTGGATTACTTTTCCACCAGGTAGCCTTTTTTCATTATCTGCTGGACGGATCTCCCACTCTCTTTCTATCATTTTCTTTCTCACATGTCCTTTTACCCTCTTTCTCTCTTCCTCCCTAAGCAAGCCTCCCTGTTCCTCGCTCGTTCCCTATCTCCCTCACTTCCTTTCTCTTTTCTGTGCACAGGAGGTGTAATAGGAGCTCCACTTTCCCCCATATTGTGATTTTTAAAAGCCTTTTTGCCTCACAGAGGAGAGAAAGTGACTGCTTCATCATTTTTCGATTTCTGACATGCTTTTAGGAAGATAAAAAGTGAAAATTAATGTCTCTGGCAGCAAAGCAGAGCAAGGTGTTCAGCAAGGCACAGATCCAAGAGCATGCCTTAGCTGTGCAGATCAACTGGGGACTGATCTGGAATCAGAGTTGGAGCCAGTTGAAATCCAATATTGAAACACTGGAACACTGAGCTCATCAACCTGGGACATTTCTGGGAACTATTCCCATTTTCTCTCCTCTTCTCCTAACCCTTTGAATTTTCTGGCCCTTGACCAGCCCATATGAGCACCATTTTACATGAATGCTGAAAACATTGCTCTTTTCACCCTTCTGTTTCTTTTCACCTGCCAGAACTATAATAAAGCATGGAGAGATGGAGCACAGTGTTCGTGCTGTTGGCACCAGAGTACATTAGATATCATGACTAACATGCTTAGGCGATGAGGCTGGTGTTCTGAACTTGAGTGTGTAGTGCTCTGAAAGAGGCCGTCACTCTGGTGCATGACTGTGAAAATGCTTGTTTGATACAGGCTTGAGGGCAGTTTTACAAGCAGGTAGAAGCGAAAGCAACATTTCTCCACATGAAAGTTCAGTTTTTATTTAGAATATATGAAATTAGAATTCAGGCAGATATGTAGCGCTGCATCAGAATCTGCTCAAGAGGGTAATTAAAATAATCCCAATCATCATCACACAGGACTGCCTCACATATACAGTGAAGTGCACCAGAGGAGACTGCATTAGTTATTCACATTTGAGAATACTTAATTAGATGTATTAGTTAGCTGTGTTTCTCCATTAATTTTCTCCCAGATTATGCACTGAGCTCCGAAGTTTTTAACAGGAAATAAAGCATAATTGCATTCATATACAGAGTGAGCTGCAATAAAAACAAATATATTTTAAAACTCAAGTTTTAAACAGGGCAAAAGTTTCAAATAATGACATGAATGTGTGTAAGACTAAGTTCTGTATGCCCAAAGCTCAATTAAATTCTACTGTAATGGTATCTCAGTGCAGATTTCAGCAGACTATTTCGTGTGTAGTATACCCTCAAAGTGGGCATATAGGGATATTATTAATCATTTTTCATTAGGTACTTCACTGTCACTTGTCTAAAATTATTTATTTGTTGAAGTCTCAAATTGGGGCTCAACTGAAAATTACAAGGATACTTATAAGCAGGTAATAACATGGGCTCAGCTATAAATTCCTGTTGCATTGTCTCCAGGAAATGGACATTGAAGTGGATGAGAACGGCACCCTGGACCTGAGCATGAAAAAACCCATTAAACGAGAGGGAAGTCTGTCTGGGACGAGCCCCGGCGTTCGGTCTCCAGACCCTTCCTCCTCCTCTTCCTCACTGCATCATGGTGGAAACAGCGGGATGACATCACCAAGCATACACACCTACAAGCAGGAGGACTGGGAGGGACCTCTGGATTACACCAAACCTAACCGTCAAAGAGAGGAGGAAATGGACGAGGTCAGTACAATTAGACAGAACAAAAGTACGAGCTCCAAACACGGTGTATTTCCTCAGATGTTACTCACAGAGGAGATATTGCGACATAAATAACAACAGACAAAATTCCCCCTAAGCCTTTTGAATGAAAAACTCTTAATTGTTTACATCACTTTGTCTTTGTGTAATTCCCTTTTCTTATTCCCTGTTCCCTTTTCCTCTTTGTATTATTCATTTATTTCACTGAAATGTGAGAGTTACTGTACAGTTAAAACATTGCACTGTGTAACAGAGGTAGTGTGTCAGGTGCATTGCACCATCCTGGATTTGGCATATGCTAATTTTTACTCCTTTGAACTTTTTCAAAAGAAATATAAAGGGCCTTGAATGTTAATTTTTTATGAGGACACTCTGCATTTGGAAACATCACTTGTCTGCAAAAGAATAAAAGAGGATTGTGTGCACATGGTGTTTGCAAAGTTTCTTTGCTTGCATTCAGATATACAATAGCAAACTATTACCTGGAAGCAGATATTTAAAAAACTAAATTCAGATAATAGGTCAAGCCACAATTTAAAGAGCAAAAGGCCTGCAGTGGATCTACCAGTGTGTTAATCACTTTTCAGATGGAGCATACCGGCCAGTCGTACGTCTCATCCGAACCAGAGGACTGTGACATGATGCAGGATTGCCTAGAGGAGAGGAAATACCCAGGAGAGGTCACAACCCCAAGCTTCAAGGTCAAATTTCAGCCCAAAGATAGCAAGAAGGAGTTGCTCTCGTAAGTAATAAGGCAATGAGTTAGAAGTCATTCTTATAGCCTGATGGGTAACAAGATTATATGTGGTCAAAGGAGCTTGCAAAGAAAAGCGTCTGGACTTCTTTAAGTTGCTTGAAGACGTTTCACCTCTCATCCGAGAAGCTTCTTCAGTTCTAAGGTCAAATGGTGGAGAGTCCCAGATATAAACCTAGTGGGAGTGACCCCCCACAGAGGGACAAAAGGACCCCCTGATGATCCTCTAATCGCCTGAGCCAAGGTGGGAAACTGGGCGTGGGTCCCAATCAGCCAGAGTTTCGGGTGAGTTCATTGTGAAACCTGGCCCCACCTTATCATGCGAATTCCTGAGGTCAGATGGCCCAGGATGTGAGTGGGCGTTAAGGCGTCTGGGAAGGGATCTCAAAACTGGATTATAGATGGCAGAGAGTTGGTGTCGTAAACCCCCGCCTCTGTTCAAAGATGGTCGCTCACAGTGGACATAGATGGCTTCTTTCACTCCTCTTTCAAACCATCTGTCCTCTCTGTCCAAAATGTGAACATTGGCATCCTCGAAAGAGTGTCCTTTATCCTAAGATGCAGATGGACTGCTGAGTCTTGTCCTGTGGAGGTGGCTCTTCTGTGTTGTGCCATGCGCTTGTGAAGTGGCTGTTTGGTCTCTCCAATGTAGAGGTCTGGGCATTCCTCGCTGCACTGTACAGCATACACCACATTGTTAAGTCTGTGTTTTGGCGTTTTGTCTTTCGGGTGAACCAGTTTTTGTCTGAGCGTGTTGCTGGGTCTGAAATGCACCGGGATGTCGTGCTTGGAGAAAACTCTCCTGAGTTTTTCTGATACACTGGCTACATAGGGGACGACAATGTTGTTGCGTCTGTCTTTCTTATCCTCCCTCGCTGGTGTCTGGTCTTCTTTTCTGTGCCTCTTTGCTGACTTTAAGAACGCCCATTTAGGATAGCCGCACGTTTTGAGTGCTTCCTTTACATGTGTGTGTTCCTTCTTTTTTCCTTCAGGCTTAGAGGGAACATGTTCTGCCCGGTGGTGTAGGGTCCTAATTACTCCAAGTTTGTGTTCCAGAGGGTGATGGGAGTCGAACAGGAGGTACTGGTCCGTGTGTGTGGGCTTCCGGTAAACTTCGATGTTGAGGTTGCCATTCTCTTCAATGTGCACAGCGCAGTCCAGGAAAGGCAAACAGTTGTCCTTTGTGTCTTCCCTGGTGAACTTGATGTTTTTATCCACAGAGTTAATGTGCGCAGTGAAGGATTCCACTTCTTGTGTCTTGATTTTGACCCAGGTGCTTTTCTTTGCAAGCTCCTTTGACTACGATGACCTGGATGACTGAGAACCTTCACAGACATAAGATTATATGTGCTTAATTACATCAACCCAGGTTAAGAAATAATCATAAAAAACTAATTTAAAGGAAATAGAAGAAGAAGATTTTATTAGACATGATGTTGAGATTTGGCTAAAAAATGAAAAAGTTTTCTCTTTATGTTAGTAGAGGGAATCGATACATACCCAACAATATCATAATATCTCAACTGAACTCAAGGTTAATTCAATTCAATTCAATTCACTTTTATTTATACGACAACAGTCACCTCAAGGTGCTTTACATTGTAAAGTACCCTACTTTAATACATACAGAGGAAAAAACCCAACAATCATTAGATCCCCTATGAGCAAGCACTTTGGTGACAGTGGGAAGGAAAAACTCCCTTTTAACAGGAAGAAACCTCCGGCAGAATCAGGCTCAGGGAGGGGCGGGGCCATCTGCTGCAAACGGTTGGGGAGAGAGAAGGGAGACAGGATGAAATACATGCTCTGAAAGAGAGCCACATATTAATAACAAGTATGATTCAATGCAGAGAGGTCTATTAACACATAGTGAGTGAGAAAGGTGAGGAAAAAATACTCAATGCATCATAATTGCAGCATTACTAAGGGAGGAGTCAGGGTTCAGTTACAGTATTACTGTGATTTTTAACATTTTGCATCCTGATTACTGCAATAACATATACTGTAATTTATCACCTTTTTAAAACTACAAAATATTCCCTCAAATTTACACTTTGTCAATATCTGTTTTATTGAATATGTTTTTTCTTTTTGCAGCAAAACAACACTGTCACTAAAACCTGCCATAAATTGTTATAAGAGTCAGTCTGCTATCAATCTGCTACCAGTTTGCAGTTGAATGAGGTCAAGTTGGCAATTACATGAAATCTGTTTTTGATAAAACAGCAATTAACTGTGATAAATCACATATCCATTTGCTGTCTAAATAGACAGAAATTCACATTTAACTGTAACATTTCTGTTTCATAGGAATATAAGCAGAACAAAACCAGAGTTGAGGCCCCTCGCGTTGTGTTCATTGACAGACTCATTCAGACTGATGGCAACATGCTGGCAATCTGTCTGAATTTATAAATGTATACATTTAATAGCAGTTATTTGCAAATCTTTGACAATCTCTCTGAGAGTGATTGCAGACTGCTTGTAGAAATGTAGCCTCCTATCAGGCAACCTGTGCAATCCAATCACCTTGCAATCAACACCCTCAAGCCATCACTATGAGTTGCAACTGATCACCAAATGTGACAAAATTCACTATAGTCACGAGTCACTGATCTTTTTTGTAGATGCACAAAGGTTGATGTTGTATTTTTTACTCGTGTGACTAAAACCATAAACTTGCACTTCGTTATGAGGTAGCTTTGTCAAGCTAAGTGGTGGTTTTTCGGTTTTAACATATCTTCACATTTAATCAGCACTCTTGTTCATAGTGCTCCCATGGTATTTTAATTAATTTCATAAAAAATATCAATGTTTAGTGTTCCTATATCGATACTGTGCTGTAGTGATTTTTTTGCCATCCCTACAGTTCAGTACAAAGATCAGTGAAAAGGGATGTAGAAAAAGACATCCTTTTAGTTCTAAATAAAAGTTAAAGAAGAGATTTCTGTTGACTAGCAGAACTTTCTCATGTTGAGCCAGTAATACTCACCACTATACCACCGTTCTGACTGTCCAGAGACTCGCACAAAAAAGCTTGCAAAATATGTATATATATATATATATAT
>NW_005187680.1:441001-469881 GCF_000239375.1 Pundamilia nyererei | reverse complement strand
GTTAATCAATTATTAAAGTTAGAACACACAGACACATGTATTTGCTCTGGAAAAAAACAAACAACCTGCTCGGTGTGATGTAGAAATCTACTAAACATTGACCCTTGAACCACATGTAACCCTGTTTTAGCATGTACCATTTAGACGTCTTTTAAAGCTCTGATAAACAGAAAATTGCTCAGTGGGCTATTAGTGAAATTAGGTTGAAACTAGTTTGTTGTAACATCCTGAAAAGATGACTTTTCATATTGCAATTTTCAACCACATTTAGATGTTCTGTGGATGTGAGTTTAAGGCCATGACCAGCCAACCGGGATAAAAATCATCCCTGAACGTCTGGTGCTTTGTGAGAAGGGTAGTGACACTCTGATCGTTCCATCAGAGTGTGTACAAATGTACTACCCCCAGGTATTTATGGGAACCTTACAACTAACGACCTTGTATGTAAACTCTATGTACATATTTGCCGTGAATATAGGTGTATGGTCAGCCTCTGTTTTTCCTTTATAAAAAATAACTTTGTACATCTAATCCCTAAAGTTGTCGCTTTCTCCTTCTGCCACTGCTAACTGCGTGTCTGTCCCCTCTGCAGGTGTCCAACACCTGGCTGTGATGGCAGCGGCCACATCACTGGAAACTATGCGTCCCATCGCAGGTATGTAGGCTTATTCGGGCACTAGTGTGCACTGCTGCTTTCTATATAAGCTTGTACATGAAATGTTAGATCTACTGAGACTCTCCCTCTGCTTCTCACTCCAAAGCCGGCACACCGAGACTAATTCAAACATTTTATTTGATCCTGACATGCCAGAGGCAATAATGTAGCGTGAGCCCAGGAAGCAAAGACGGTCATTGACTTTGATATGCATCAGTAATTTACTTCTTGCTGTCTGTCCTCTTCTTGCTAAATGACCTTGGTATGCCTTGCATTCTTGATTTCCCTTTACTCACATCTTTCTCCTCTCTCCTTTCAACCCCCTCTCACCCCTTGCTTCCTCCCTTTTCGTCCTTCTCTTCCTCTGCCTGTCTTTTCTCTCTCAGTCTGTCTGGGTGTCCTCTCGCTGATAAGAGCCTTCGGTCCCTCATGGCGGCCCACACCCCTGAACTCAAGTATGTCTGCTCTACACCTTCACTGCCTTTTCGCTGCCACTTCAGCTCACTGCTACTGACACTGTCCAGCACCACAGCACTTCATTCTGCTGACGTTAACTTATCTATTGTTGCTGGCTGCTTTCTGTGCTACCGCTGCATCTGTCATGGTGGTTTTTCCTATGTCTGTGCTTGCTTTCACTTCAATTACTTCATGTAAATGTGAATGAAACTTACAAAGGCTTTTCACAGCTCAACATGTACAGATACCGGGTGTGTTCGAATGGCAAAGAGCCTGGAAAGCTAGAATAACTTTTTCATATAGCATGGTGAAATCAGAGCTTACAATACAATACAAAATGCAAATTATCAATGTAATTGATAAATACTAAAACAAGCAATAAATCAATTATAACACAGTTATACAATTATACACAGGTAAGCTGAAAAGCAGCTGACAAATATAAAAAAAATACATTAAAAAAATTATAGATCTATAAAATCCTAAAATCAGTTCTAATACAAATACAAGGTGTAAATGGCTGGGCAGGATTGGGATGATATGTGTTCAATGATGATCACTAAGAACTAAACCAGAGTCCAGAGAGAGTTTTTTGTGTGCGTATCAGAAAGGAGGAAACTGAAGCCTAGAAGGGAAAAAAGGGCTGAATTTATTTTATTTTTTTAAGATCAGTGGATTAATTTTGACCATGGGCCTTATTTGAAAGACAGGACTAGACAAGATCTTCGGTGTTTGACTGAAATAGTCACTTAGATGAAAATAAACATTTCTCCCACTGAAAACACAACATCTATGAACAGAAGCAACTTCTTGGTCATTACAATTACATTTATATAGCACCACTTCACAGCAAGTGTTCATTATTATTGTAAAGACAACAACAACAACATTATTATTATTATTATTAATAATAATAATAATAATAATAATAATAATAATAATAATAATAATAATAATGAAAGATTAGACAGAGAACCTCAAAGATCAGACAACTATGTGTAAGCACTTAGAAACAGTGGGAAAGAAGAATTCCCTTTTAACATGAAGACGCCTCAGGCAGACCCGGTCTGGAAGGGGCGAGTGGAAAGAGGAGAGAGAAAAGAGCGCCGTTGATGTGTGGTTCTGAAACTATACTCTTCCATGTTAGCAGATTAGGTCACTTTTAGAATGAAAGTTGGATTGCAATGGCTAAGAAATATGATTTCTGATTTTGTGAGGCGCAGCTGAGAAAGCTGTGTGCCATTCATGAGCTGACGGTACCAAGGGAGTCTAAAACAACAGCTAGACTTTTAGTGTCTCAAGGTTTCAAGGGTGGGTGAATCTGGGAGACACCTCTCTCAGCCCCTCCCTCAGCTTGGTTCTGCCAGAGGTTTCTTCCTGTTAAAAGGGAGTTTTTCCTTCTCACTGTTGCCAAAGTGTTTGCACACAGGGGGCCATCTGATTGATGTGGTTTTGCTGTATTGTTTTAGGGCCTTACAATATTAAGGGCCTTGAGGTGACTATTGTTGTGATTTGGCAGTATATCAATAAAACGGAACTGAATTGAATATACACATTGTGATCATTTGTTTAAGATTAAGCAGATAAATAGTAAACCTCAGTTTTCAGTTGTGAAAACTCCCTGTGTTAATTTTTTCTGCCTAACTTTGAACATTGCTTTGTTTTTTTTCCCTAGATGCCCCACTCCCGGATGTGACGGCTCAGGTCACATCACAGGAAACTATGCCTCACACAGAAGGTAACAGAACACAAATGCGCGTGCACACACACACACACACACACACACACACACACACACACACACACACACACACATACACAAACATACATATGTATAGCTAGTCAGAGAGGCCTAGCGACAGTTCACGATAGATTAGACAGGCACCACATACACATAATCCTATTTTCATCCATATTAGGCGTTTTTCAATGGATTTAGTTTGTCATTTGGTTGAAGAACCTCTGTAAAATTATTCTTCCTTACCATGTTCTCTTCCTTTATTAAGTAATCACTTCACCAGACCTTTTCTTTCCAGCCCTATGTTATCAACTCCATACTTTCTGTTTTCAGTCTCTCTGGGTGCCCGCGTGCCAAGAAAAGTGGAATTAAAACTCCTGCCAAGGACAACCAGGAGGACTCCGAGCTTTTAAAGTTCGTACCGCTCAGAAAGTCATAACGTCTGCTTTTAGCATGACTGACGGTAAAACTAAAATGCAATAAAGGAAAGAGAGAGCGAGAGAGAGAGACAGAGAAAGAAAGAGAGGAAAGTCACTGTGAATCATATGCAGAGGTAGTGATCTGTCCCCGTAACTGAATCAACTTACTCATGGGAAAATACACTTACTGCAGATACTGATTCTGAATATAATTCATGGTAGACTATTGCAGAGTACACTGTTATTACATAAGAAATACATGGGCTTCATATTGCACACAAAACTGTTAATATAACAGTATGTGGAGAAAGCATGTACCAAATTGTAATAGCTCATTTGTCAGCAATATCTTGCATTGTAATAATATGTCCAATACAGAATTTAGCAAAACTGCTAAAAACCTTTCAGTTTTTAAGATAAGAATTATCTTAGTTTTCGCTTTACTTTCATTTTTGCATTCTCCTTGTCTAACCTTTGTGCCCCGTCATTCTCTTTCTTTCCGTATCTGCTTCCTGTCTTCCATACTTTTTCTTCTCCTCTCTTCTTCTTCTTACCACCTCTGCTCTCTGCAGATGTCCGGTGCCGGGCTGTGACAGCCTGGGCCACATCAGTGGAAAGTACGCCACACATCGTAGCGCTTACGGGTGCCCGCTGGCGGCCCGTAGACAAAAGGAGGGTCTTCTGAATGGCACGCCATTCAACTGGAAGGCCTTCAAGACAGAGGGTCCAACCTGCCCCACCCCAGGTTGTGATGGCTCTGGACATGCTAACGGAAGTTTCCTCACACACCGCAGGTAAGCTTAGGCTTTGATCAGTATCTTCAAATTTGAAACAAATCGATTAAATGAGGAATTCAGATTTTATAAAATGCAGCCAACGGCCAAGTATCTCTGAATCTCTCTTTTTTAATGTGTGGATATTTTAGTTATTTAGTTATCTCTTTTAAAAATTTATCACAAATGCTAAAATGTAAAGCTTCAGTTTGATACTATATTTTTAAATCGCTATGTCTGACCCAAAGAAGAATACGCAAATCTCTGTAAACACCCCATAAGTTGGTCATTTTCAACTTTAAACTGATTTAAACGTAGTCAAGTCTTTATTCTAAGTTAAGCTAATTTACAGCTTGATAGTTAAAGATGAGCATTTGAACACTTTGGAAATATTTATTTGCTTTGTCGAAAGTTAAATAAGAATATTGAGATGTTTTCACCATGTGTTAAATAGTCTGTCTTGCCGTTTCCAGTTATTTTTCTAGGCTAAGCTTTTCCCCCATAGCAGCAGTACATAACTAACACATGCCACTGTAACTTATAATGTTCTTTCTGTAGATGTAATGTTAAATTTGACCCTCTCTGAATTTCATTTCAGCCTCTCAGGATGCCCCAGAGCCTTGTATGCTAAGAAGAAGGCCAAGTTCCCTACAGAAGACTATCTGAGCACTAAGTTCAGAGCCAGTGATGGTACGATGGTTAATTAAGAAAAATCTATGTGTTTACTGAGCGGAAAATCCCCCCCCCCCCCTTGTTACTGAGTCAAATAATAAAAATGCCAATGTTAGAATAGAGTTTTTTTTCTGTTTTCTTTTGGGGGTTTTTTTTTTGCAAAACGTGCTTTTCTCTTCGCCTCTCCTTTAGTTTTGGACAATGATGAGGACATCAAGCAGCTCAACAAAGAGATTAATGACCTTAATGAATCCAACAATGAAATGGAGGCTGACATGGTCAACCTGCAGACTCAGGTGTGTGTTTGTTGTTGGGGGTTTTTTTTCCCTTTAGTGTGATCTTCAGTGTATGCTCTTGTTTTCTCGCGGAGCTCCAGTTTCTCCATGCAACAGCAGTACTGCCTACCTTAGCCAGTCTCTTGCAAAAGAGATAAAGTAATTATTGATCACTGTCACCACCTTATGAAACCTTGGTTTCATAAGCATGACACTGTTGAGAATGAATAGAGAACTATAATTTTAGGAGGATATTTATCTGGAACGTCTTTTACCAGGATTACAGTTTCTGCAGTTAAGACTCTAAAGAGCACTGCAGGCAGCAGGACACTTTAAAGATGGGTAAAAATTGTCCAGTATCAGTATTGCATCTGACCAATCACATTGTTGTGATGTGTGATGCATGGTGTTTCCACATCCCAAAATTATGTCATCGCTACAATCTGACTGGTTACTTGCAATGTTGAACTGGAACCAACATTAGATTTGTGGACCCAGGAACAATGAAGATGGCGCGAGCCACTAGAGAAGAAAAAAATGTCTGTATAATGTCTGGACTATGGCCACTACATTGCCAGTCACCACAGCTGTTATTAAATAGATATGAATTTCTAGTTGAATATTAAAACATTTGCTGATGGTCTGCTGCTGTGCGTTGCAGATCTCCTCTATGGAGAAGAACCTGAAAAGCATTGAGCACGAGAATAAGATGATTGAGGAGCAGAATGAGGCTCTGTTCATGGAGCTGTCTGGTCTGAGCCGAGCCCTCATCCGCAGCCTGGCTAATATCCGTCTGCCGCACATGGTAAGTCCGCATTCACACCCTGTTGTCATTGATTGTGCATTTGTTTGAAGGCAAATCTGGTGCGCTGAAGAGCGCGTGGAGCCTTGTTTCTGTTTGCCCCCCTCAGTTGAGATTGGTTTTCATTTGCACCACAGCAGGAGCCAATCACAGAGCAGAACTTTGACAGATACATCAGCACCCTGACTGACATGTACACCAACAAGGACTGCTTCCAGAGCCCCGAGAACAAGGCTCTGCTGGAGAGCATCAACAAAGCTGTGAAGGGCATCAAGGTTTGAGGCTCCACACATACAAATGGAGAACGCAAACTGTCCCAAAGTGCGGAGAACACGGTGGAGGTGGAGTCAGGAAGGAGAGAGGTTGAAAAGCTCTATGATATATCGAAATATGATTCAAAAACAAAAAAAGGGAATTCAGGTTATTTAAGTAAATGGCAACTTAAAAAAATCAACCCAGGGAGCACTCTGTTGAAGAAAAGTGACGCGGACCAAAATCCACATCATGCTGCTGCTGAGATTCAAAAGAGAAACCAGAATAAGATCCATGTTACTAGAAGCTGTATCTGGGGGTTTAAATATACTGTATGTTTACCTGTTGTCTCTTTTGTGTCCTTAACTGTTTTTCGGAGAGGGTTTCACAACTGGTCAGTCAGTTTTTTAGCATTTCTCCTCGGCCGGAACACTGAGACAGGCGAGGCTCGAGTATTGCTCACCAGAGCCCGGAGACAGGAAGAGGAACACTAACTGGAGCAGAAGACTCCCAACGCCACTGTCTCCTGTAGCATTCTCAATGGCAAGCATCTGCGGCTCTGAAAATCTCTCTGATCCACAACCATACTCGCACCACACCCCCCGGCATGCACCAAACTGAATGTGCGTTTGCTTGGTGGTATTACTGCAGCAATCATCAGTGGGGGAAAAAAACCTCATCGAGCAAGGTCGCGAGTTAGATTTAAACGCTGCAGCCCCCCCCCCAATAAAATGATAGTAATAGTGTGCACACATTTCGAATTCAGTTAGTCATATCTATAGTACTTATCAGCCTAGGAATTGCACTTCATTTCAATGACTAGTTTTTGTGGTACAATAATTATTGTTATATATGAATTATTTATACCTGTGAACTTTTAAATTGTAACTTATTGCCATTTATGTTATTGAGGTTTATTTATTTGAAGCAATCTATTTATTAACTTTGTTTAGTGAAACACACACATGCATCTTTACTGATTATCAAGGTCAAAAAGCAATTTGCAGATGTCGTACGTCAATATTTTAAAAGTCTATATAGATAAATGACAAGGCATAGTTTGTTTTGGAGTACTTTTTAAAAATCCTTTTTAAGTGCAAATATTTTATAATAGACTCAAATTTTTTTTGATAATTTTACAGTAAAAAAAAATATTTTTTTGGCTTGTTGCTCTTGTTTTCCTCGTTTTTATTTTGTTTGTGTTCTTTCTGTTACATTAAAAAAACACAGATGAGGAGATGAAAACAAAAAGAAAGTATGTATTTATTATTTATTTAATATGAAAGAAATTGACTGATATGGCTGTATATTTATTTTGTTATTTATGTGCGTGATGTGACAGTTGAGTCTGAGTAGTCTTAAAGATCCTCTGCTAATATTTAAATAAAGAACGAAAAAATAAATAAAATCAGTACAAATACTGTTTGATTGCTTAGGCATAGATGTACCAGCAGCTGATTGTTAAAAAACAAAACAAAACAAACAAACAAAAAAAAACACTCAAAAGCAATCACTTTCACTATCCTCTGAGTATTTGCTTTTGTCAGGTGATGAGAACAATTTGTAGAGGAATTTAAAAAAATGTTACCTCTCCCAAGCGCTTTGTAGCAGCCAGAAGTGGCTCACCCACAATCTCTGTGACGTACCATGGCTGTTTAAGTAACGGTTTTGAATTCTTTACATCAGTGCAGTGGTACATGTATAGAGCTCTATTCCAGCAGTGTTTTAGTCTGGATGTACGAGTCTAAAACACACACAGCGACATATCCAACCCTCGAGGATACTGTAGGATGGCCTCCTTTGACAAACTTTTATCAGATAAACATACACACCCTTGTAGCCTTACTCTAGATTTTAATTTTTTGATGCACAAAGTGCCACTAAAAAATAAATAAATAAAGGAGAAGAAGAGAACTCACTTTCTTTCCTGACTCTTCGCATTTCTGCAATGTAACAATGTCTGGTCCTGAGGAGACCACAGCATCGAGAGAGTGGTGATTGTTTCAGATGCCTTTATTTCTCTGCCAAGATGGCCATAAGTACACTATATATACATTCTGTATAAATAGATTTTAAAGATGCTATATATATACATATATATATATATATATATGAATATAAACATACATATATTTTTACAGTGTAATTGTTGACTTGCTCTTCTTCTTCTTCTCTTGTATATCCTTATCAAAAGATCACTAGCTTATTGGAAAGAGAAATGAGGAGGGATTATCAGTAGGAGGCAGTTACACCTTAATTAATATCACTAAGACCTGCTCAACTGTGGCTTTAAACATACCATTGAGTCAAAGCTGAAGGCTATGATACAGTACAATACTTTGGAAGTGTTCTCATAGGATTCCTTTTTTTAAATTTTCTTTCCTTGTCTGTCCCTGATCCAGAAATGTCAGAAACATCTACTGTATGTTGTACTACTGAATCTGAGAAATGAAACCATCAGTTTAGATGGTTGGCTCTTTGTTCCTAAGTGTCATGTGAGTTCATGTATGAAATTTTTTTTGAAAAAAAACACACAAAAAAAAGACGATGATGATGCCTCTGAGTAATGCGCATAGTGTTTAGCAACATTGTGCAGTGATTGTGTTAATAATGGAAACAGCTCATGCTCTGTGAGCTTTCCGATACTGAAGTGAGCAAGTAGAAGACCGTAGTGTAACCTGCCTTTGCGTTGCACCTGCTGTGGTGTACACGACCCCGTGTGTAACTCTGATGTCGAAGGCATGTTTTCAATGTGCTTTTAGCCAATGTAGAATGAATCTCCTTTGTGCACTTTCTCAATAACTGTTGAAGATGCCAGCATTTTAAGTCTTGACTTGTAAGAAACCCAATAGATAGATGACAGGCAATTGTCCCGCCTGTTTGTCACATAGAAAAAAACACACAAAAAAACAAGCCGTTTCATTCAGGGGGTTCAAAATGTATTTTTTAAAAAAGGAAGTGGTACTTTCTTTTCCAAACAAACAGGAAAAAAAGAACAACCAAAAGAGACTGATGGGAAGCAGAGTTTGGTTCTCAGGTGATTGGGGAGAGCTGCTAAAGCAGAGCAGAGCAATGCCATAGGTCAGCCAGTCAGCTGAGGCTAGAGGCAACAGCAGCGGCTGGATCAAGGCCTAGATGAGTGTGTGGGAGTGGGAAATTGATTTGCCCGGCTACACAATCTCCCCTTTGCTTTAGGAGGAGGCGTTTGTTGCATAAATACGAGCCCGTCACTCAAAAGAATGTCAGAGCCTTTTATGACTTTTATACTCCCCACACACCCCCCGCCAAAGCCCCCACACCATGACCCCCACCCCCACACACACACCCCCCATTCCTCATATTTTGTGTAACCTCTCTCCAGGAAAAATAGTTTGGATGCATTTGGTTAACAAAGTAGCGTATTCCCTCTCTTGAAATGCACGAGAATACTACCCAAGAGTGTTAAGACTGAATATTCTCCCAACTTATTTGATAAGGCATGACCCCTTTTAAACTGCTTGATGAAACTGTCTACTGAGGTATGTAAATGAATAACACTGAGGCCATGAAAGCATAGCATTTCAAAAAAAAGAGAAAAAATGTCAGCTGAGAAAGCAAATGCAGCCCACGGTTGGTTCTGCGCCCACACACTGTATGTTTTCTTATTTACATAAAAGTACCGAGTGATGGAGTGAGCAGATTTATTATTCTAAATTGCAAAGGAACAACAAAAGTGGTCAGGGCTCAGTTTCCCCCGAAGCACCTGGGACGAAAATTGAATTGAACCTGATGAAACATTCGGGGGAACCAGAATCTTGTTTCAGAGGGGTCGGGGGAGGGGAGCGCATCGTCACCTGGCGAGAGCAGGTTGATGCCCACGCGCGCACACTCTACACTGAGAATAAGAAAGAAATATCAAGCTGAGCAAAACCAAAAGACCCCCAACATCCTCCCTGTTGTAGTCGCAAGCTGTGTGGTCTTATCATGTGTGCCTTTCTCGCTGAACTCATTTTGAGATAGGGTATGTTTACACCTGGTTCAAATACTGCTGAAAACATTTGGTCTAAATCTAGATGTTTTACGTTCAGGGGCGGGGTTAGCTTTGGGGAGGGGCTGGGGCCGATCATGTCGAATATATGCGTTTTCACATCCAGGCAGAGGCCGTTCTGTGACAGAGATGGCACGAAACAACGAGCCTAAGGAAACTGTGATCCCATTCTGTCGATTCAGGTACCAAAACTGCATGGACAGTTTCTGTGAAGGAATCTGAAGAACATCATCATCATTATCATCATCATCATCCTATCCATCCCTAGATAATGCATTAGTGTGCAGGGCATTATTTTGAAACAAGTGGAAGTGTCTGTACATATTTGTATTAAGAAGAAACAGTGTTATTGTTGTTGTATCGAAGACGAGTTGAAAATGGTTTTAAAAAAAGGAAAAAAAAAAAAGAAAATAGGTTGTGACAAAGAGAAAAAAAAATCCACAGCCAAGGGTTGTCCTGCTAGCACATTTTTACACAGATGAGCTATTTTTACTGGTGATTTTCTAGGTATTGATACTGATATCCTTTTAAAATACAAAACTTCCAAAATTACAAGCACTTCCACAACGATAGATTGTACGGTGGTTTTTGTTACTTTTGTAGATGTGGTTGTTCCTTTGCTACAGCAACGTTTTTTAAAGTGGGACAGGCCTTGGCTGTGTGTCCTTGGGGTCTCCTGTTTGTTTGTTTGGGTTTTTTGCCTAATTTGTTTTTGTTTGGGAAGTAAAACACTGTAGATGGGCCAATTTTGTGACTGATTGTTTGTGCACTTGTGTACGTTCCCCTGTTCCTGTGTCAGTGTTATAAAGCAGAGAAGTGATGTCAGTTATTGTGGGAGTATGAACCATTTTAAATGTTCTCTATGAAAAACACAAATAAAGACTCATAGACAAGTGTGACTTTGTTATATCATTTTGTGCATGTGTGTGTGTGTGTGTGTGTGTGTGTGTGTGTGTGTGTGTGTGTGTGTGTGTGTGATCTTGTATATCTGTCTATGTGGGGAATTTTACACCTTGTGAGGGACATTTGTTGATCCCTGCCTGAGGAATCAGGTTCAGATTAGAATGGTTAATCCATATTGTCTTTGAGGGTCCCCACAAAGTAAATACATGTGTGTTTTCTTCTTTCTGTTGTGATAAAAGAAAAATCTTAAACACATCTCTCCAGTGTGTGGATCTTTTGACTGGTCCTAACAGCATCACATGGTTGACTGATGATTAAGATTTGGTTTTAGAGTAAAGTTACAACAGTTTAATCATTCGTCCCTTCAGAAACCAAAGTTGATTGCCCACAGCTGAAAACTTTTTGCCAGTGTTGAGTAAAGTTTATTAAAATTTTTGGAAAATTCAAAGTCATTACGATTTATTTTCCAAACTAAAGAAATGCTTGAGCAAAAGTGTCTGCATTTCTTCTTATTTTGCTTCCAAGGAGCCAGATCTTCTTGTATTTTTTTTAAGAAGTAGCTCTTCAGGCCTTTTGTTTTTCTGCTTTATCCACCCATTTTAAATATATTCCGTTGACAATTTTCAAAGGACTGCTTTTGTTTGTTCGGCCCCTTCAACACCAGTGTTGGTCAAGTTACTTGAAAAAAGTAATCAGTAACTAATTACTGATTACTTCCCCAAAAAGGTAATCCCGTTACTTTACTGATTACTTATTTTCAAAAGTAATTAGTTACTTAGTTACTTTTTAAAACCACGATTTACAACCTGAATAGGTGATAAAGCGATAGATCTTTCAGCCCAATTCTACTTTTTCTGCATAATCCATCATACAAAATGTAATCAAATGGAAAAGTCTCTTTTTTTTAAACTTGTTTTAATCTTTTAACTTTATGCATCAAGCAAAAATTTAATTATATGCAACATTCTCTGACTTGAATAAATTAGTTTAACATTTAAACCTATTTTCTGCACATTCCAGCACATAAAATAAAATAAAATATTTTTTGTGTTTACACTCACTCTTTCAAATAGATGCAAGTAAAACACAGCAGAAAATGAATAAAGTCAAAGACTCAGCGGTCCTGTTGCTCTATTTTCACCTGTAAAGCAGGACTGGGGGGTAGGCGGAGGTTTACCCTGGTGCAGGTGTGCCGCGGTCAGTTGAAGAATCCGTGAGTTTCTCTGTGAATTTCCCATTACGTCATTGCGCACTCGGTGCTTGCTTGGAAGTTTAGGGGTTTTTTTTTTTTGTAAAAAGTTTTCTTCCCACGCACAACGGACTCTAATGTTTTTGTCACTTTTTATGGAATCAAACTCAAAGTAAGGTCAGTACTTCCACGCTTTAGACACTGCATGCTCATACTCTCTCCCACAATCGATATATGATCCACTGTTGACCTGCACACAGCTGTTGTCACCAACGGCGCACTTGCTTACGTCACTGTCATGAGACATTCGCGCAAAAAATCACGGTTTTTGTAACGCAGTGTTCCTACGGGAAAGTAACGGTAATCTAATTACCGATTTTGCAATACGTACTGCCTATCTCTGTTCAACACTGACCTATGAATCAAGCATAAATAGGGCAGTTTGTTACTAGCAGGCTGTCACAAAGGACCTAATTTGATCCCATTTCTTCAGATGAGTCTATGAAAAATGACAAAAATAAGAGTTTGATGGGCATACAATTGTATTTCTGCACCAACAAGGCGATTCCCAGAGATTAACTGAAAACTTGGCATAGTGAGCAGTGTGTCCTTGGGAAACACTGATGGAATTGGAAAAATAGAGGGCAAATGATGAAGAAGCAGGACTAAAAAGCTGTGTACAGCAGATCATGTCATGTCCTTAAGAAGAAAATCCAGCAAAGACCTGACACAGGTCTGCAGTGATGCCTCTGGCCCTTCAGTTGATCCATCTACAGCATCATCAGTAATGCTTTAAGTGGAAGGGTGACTGTCATTCTTAAGGAAGGAAAATGGGGAGGAAAGGCTGAGGTATGCTAATTTACACAAGAACTGGACTGAAAATCCATTACAGCATGTGGTATAAGTGATGAATCCGAAATTTCAGTTCAACTTGTCACCAATATTTACCCGGGAGGTCAGAAGAGAGGGACAGAACCGAGTGCTTCTACGGCACCTTTAAAGGATCTAGAGGCTCTCAAGAGTGATACTGAAAAGCTAGTTCATGTATTTATTACTTCTAAATTCATTATTATCAGGAGGCTCTAGAAACTACCTGCAGATCCAGAATACTGCATAAGAGTACTGACTAGTAGGAGAGAGCATATGTCTCCTATATTGTCTTTTCTTCATTGACCTCCTGTTAAATCCAGAACTGAATTTAAAGACCTGCTCCTCACATACAAAATCTTATATAATGAGGCTCCATCATATAAGACCTCATACTACCTTTTTGACAGAGCACTTTTCTTACAGACTGCTGGCTTGCGTGTGATTTCTAGACATTTCACAAAAAGAATGGAATGCAAAGCCTTCAGCTTTTAGCCAGTTAGTAATATACGACACACTGTCTTTCTACATATTAAACAAAATTAGGGATCTGAATTCGCTAGATTCATTTCAGATGTAGCTAGATTATTTATGTTTTCATCGCTCTATTTATATTTTGAGCAGCACTGCCATCTAGTGGATCATTTTCTGAACCTTTGTTGTATGAGATATGTTTTGAACTTTATCTATACTTCTGTGAATTCCAGGAATTAATCATTCCTGGAATTCTCAGAAGTATAGATAAAGTTCAAAATGCATAAGTGAATGAGACCACAGTAATATACTGTTGTCATAAAATGCAGCGAGTTACCGTAACTGTTGATGCGGTTTAGTGAAAAGAAGAATGCTGTTGGTGTTCTGGTTTAGCCAATTAGTACTCATTATTATAATACTCCATGATTTTGACACCATATTTTTAGAGGTGCTTTCTTTTTTTAATTTTAGCTGTTTACAAGAACAAGTTACAGGTATGTGTATGAGCTTAAAGTGCATACTCTTAGCTTTTATTTGAGGGGGTTGAGAAGAAGTTTATTTATTTATTACAACAGAGATTGAAAGGTAAATTCCAGCTGGGCTAATGCAGTATATGGAGTATGTTAAAGAATTCTGTTATGACTTCAGTTATGTTAAAGAATAATAAATTCACAACAAACAACTGCAGATCCATCACCAGTCTTTATTCTTCTTTCTGGAATCCAACAAAAAAGTTGACAATAAGATAATGAAAGAGCACATTTGTGCATTCATGTTAGTGTTTCTTTATAAAAAATAAATAAATTTAAAAATTGTGTGTCTTTGAAAGAGTCCCATTCACTCAGTGAGCTGTGAACCTTGACACCTGGATACAAATACAAAAAAAAACTAATTTGCATTTATTATCACATACTGAGAGAACGAGTTTCTAAGGAGCCAGGTTTTCTTTAGTAAAAAGTAAAGTAATTTTTAAAGTGGATCTCTGAGGTTTCTGAAGATCTTTCTTTGAAGTTTTTCTTTGAACATTTGCTCATTTCAATACAGTCCTAGTACCTGAACATTTTCGGGGGGGAGGAGGGGGTAACGCTGACTTATGAATGTTCAAGCATAAAAAAAGGCACCTTATTCAAGGGATAGACCAGCATTGTAGCTACGTGTACAGACAATTTAGCAAAGAATTGATTATAAATTGTATCTTTAGGCCTTGTGTTACTAGCAGCTTAATTTGTTCCCACATCTTTTCAAAGATAACAGCTTTAAAAAGGTAAAATAGTATTTCTCCACCAACAAGGTGGTCCCCAAAGACCTATTAACACAAAACATGATATGTGTCCATAACAAAATGATACTGGACAAGCGGAGGACAAAAGAAGCACGAGGTCTAAAAAAGAAAACAACCTACCTAGACTAGATAACCATTTTCTGAAAGTCATGTCCTAAAGAGATGGGGAAAGCAAAGACCTCACACAGGACCTGAGAGATGAATCTGGCATTTCAGTTAATCCATGTACCAGTCATTGAAGGAAGGGAAATGGGTGGGAAGAGAAGGCTGAGAAATGCCAAACCACACATTAGCTGGACTGAAAAGCAGTGATAACAAGTCTTGTGGGGTGATAAATCCAAATATGAAAGTTTTGGTTCAAATAACTGTCATTATATGTATGGAGAAGGTCCATTAGTACTGCATCCAAGTAAGGTACTGACTTGACTTTTAACCTACTGACCTACAGATGTTGGAACACAGCAACTACCAAAGCGACTGTAATTCAGTAATAATTAGTAAGACGGTGACAGGCCAATCAGAGCGAAGACATGCTTAGGTGGGCGGGAAAACAAACACACAAACAAACACTGAGCAGCATCGAGACTCAGTTGGATGAAGCTGTTTTCCTCTCGCTGCCGTTCACGTTTGCGCTCTCCGTCGGTTTCCACCCGCGTCTGGCCTGTTCCACTTCCACAGCTCACACTGCTGAAAGTAGGCCATCCCCCTCTGGCCGTTACTCTGCGTGTGTTACGTCTGACGTCAGAGCGTCAGCTGGCCGAATGTTTACATCCAGCAGTGATGTGTTTCTGACTGGATCCCCCACCAACAAAAGGCTGAGCACAAGGAAAAGCGCAGAGACAGAGAATATCAGGCGGCGTTAATAAGAGGTACACGCTTCAGCTGGGCCGTGTTGTGTGTGGAGGCGCGCTGTGTGGCTGCAGACCAGCAGCAGCTCGCTGGGCTCCTCTCGATTTTCCTGATCTTCCACCGACGATAAGAATGCAGTTGTGTTTCTGCTTGTGTTGACCTTGTCGTTCCATGAAGGTTTGTTACGAATGCATTGTGCTGTTGTTATCCTTTAGGCTGGGTGATTATTGGCTCAACCGAGCTCCATTTATTTATTTATTTCGAAACTCGATCACCTGAGTGGCGCAAATGGCACCGCCGCACAGCAGCGTGCAGACGGGTATGCTGGAGTTGGAAGTCCCGGCCGGAGCCGGACTTTAGACTCGACGTGAAAAGCGTTTTTAGAAAGGAAAGGGCGTGTTAGCTGATCACTAAATCAGGAAATAAATAGCCAAGTTCAGTTGGCACTGTTTGGCATGAAGCGTGTACCCTACTAGCCTACTAAACCACTTAGATACTAAATTACGAAAATGACCGGCAGCGCCCTGCTGTGGCCATTTGTGTCCACAGCCCAAAACAAAACAAAGTAAATCAAAAAAGAAGAAGAAAAAGGCGGGTGATCATACTGACGGGGGCATAGATTCCCATTGTATGCCAAAAGATAAAATAAAATAAAAAACATAACGAGGCAAAAACCTTGTTCTTCTCCTCCCAAGAATTCATGTTCCTTTAGGGCTTCACCACCTGACACTTTTTTTTAAACGAAGACAGTACATCCTCTGTTATTTAAATGCACTCAGCCCTTTCTTCTTTTATAGCCTAACGAGGGTGTCCAACATTTCGCAGACAGTGCACCCTGCAGTGATCTCTGTCCTTTGGCACTGCCCTATGGTGTTTTTAACAGAGTTGGTCACATCCTAGTCACATTCTGCTGCTAAAAGCCACACCTAACCCTCTTACTGCAGTTTGATCATGTAATTGGTGCTGAAAGTCTCCCTGGGAAGCGTTCACTACTAAGATAAGATAACCTTTATTAGTCCCACGTGTGGGAAATTTGTTTTGTTACAGCAGTGGACAGTATAAAAGTTACACAGAAAAATTAGGAAAAAAATAAACACCGGAATAAGATATCAATAAGATACTGTGTGCCATTAAATTTATCCAGGAGTTGATCCAGATGCATCCTGTTGAAGTGAGAACAAAGGAAAAATTTGAATACTACTCTGCTGCAATGCTTCAGTTCTTTTTAAAAATTTATATAGCACCAAATCACAACAGCAATTGATGGCTGTAAGGGTACTGTTCACGTGCTAATTAGTGCTGACAAGACTAGTAATTTGGTAGAATTCCACTCTGCTCCTTACAACAAGTCGTATTATTTGTAATATAATTCCATTAAAAATGCTCCAAAAGGAAACAGCAGTAGCAAGATGAAAAGGTCCAGTTCAGTGGCCTGAATCAACAGAGGTGAGTCTTAGTAGACCGCTAGAGGCCATGGCTGCCAGTGTAACAATCCTTAAGAAAAAACATAGACTATGTATCAAAGTGACTATTTTAACATGTGAGTCTGTGGATATTGATTGACTTTTAAAGTTAACCTTAAGAGGACATTAGAAGACCTGGACATTTTGGCACTTCTGTGTTTGCTCACTTTCAGCCATACAGGTTGATAATCACCTTCTATTCACTTCATCCATTTGAGGTTAAGAAAATGAAAAAAAGATCAAATATAATACAATGTATTCTGCCTCTTTGTTGAGCCAAAGCTTGATGGCGTTTGTCTACATGTAAATGAAAGTAAATGGTTCTGAAAGTAAGTTTAAAGCTGCCAGAATACTGTTGAAATGTGCAGGGCAAGGAGCAGTACTTAATTTGCTTAATAATTTAATCAGATATGTTGTTCAGCTTCAGTTTAACTTCAGTTTTTTTAGTTTAAGATAGCCTGCTAACCTGTTTAACTTTATGTGTCTGTTACAGATTAGTTTTGGAACCCACTGGCATATTTTCTTATTTCTTGTTGTTTTTGACACTGTTTGTTTTGCACACAAACCAGAACAAAACTCTAAGATATTTAATGTTTTAAGGAAAACAGCCTATCCTTTCACTGTAGAATCCTGTCCTAATGCCTTTTATTTGTTTCAGATTTTTTTCCCCCACAGGGTTGTGAAATTGACACTAAAAGAACAAAGACAGTGTCATTTGGAAACCTTTAAAGTGTGCAAACTTCTGGTGTGAGAGGGCACCAGCCTAGAAGTCCTCCTTTAATGAATGAACTTAAAAAACACTGAAAGACTTAAAAAACAAACAAACAACAACAGCATGAACAGCTACTGGAACTGTGTCTCAAAGTGAAACCGTGCCTTATGCTTTTGTCATCTGGTCTTCAGTCAGGATGGGTGGAGCTGTGAGTGCCGGTGAGGACAACGATGACTTGATTGACAACCTTAAGGAGGCTTACTACATCCGCTCAGACCTGGTGGAGCGAGCTTTCCGAGCTATCGACCGTGCAGACTATTACCTGGATGAATACCGGGATAACGCATATAAGGTCAGCACAGTGAAAGTGTGTGGAATCAGCCCACAGGGGTCTAAGCTGGTAAATGTACTATATGCTGTTGTTGCATTTAGGATCTGGCATGGCGGCACGGAAACATCCACCTATCTGCTCCGTGTATTTACTCGGAAGTGATGGAGGCTTTGGATCTCCACCCTGGACTCTCCTTTCTCAACCTTGGCAGTGGGACGGGCTACCTCAGCACCATGGTCGGCCTCATTCTGGGTATGCAGCTCCTTACTTTTTCAGCATATATTCTTTGGTTATTATTTAAAGGACACCAAATTAGCTATTAGCAGTTAATGCTTTTAGCGTACCCAAACAATGACAGCTGTCACTGGATTACTTTACTCAGCAATATTTTTGATGTAAAAAGAAGCATCATTTTCCTGTGCTGTCTGTGAAATTCTTTATTCACAGTAGAGATGGATAATGGTGTTTTCTTAGTTGTCTAAAATATCTGCATGTTCACAAAAACAGTTAATAATAACAATGGTTGTTTCAAGGCTTTTCATATTATAAGATAAAGACCCTACAACATTTTTAATACAAAGACACCTTTGGCAGAACCAGGCTCAGGCAGGAGCAACCACTGAACGGTTGGAGAGTGAGTGTTAAAATAGAAGAAAGGGAGAAGGAACAAAAAGGCTACGGAAATTTGGTTTGATGAAAAACTTTGTGTTAATTTAATTTCTTGATTTATCATTGATTTCTTTTCAAACTGTTATATAACTTATTTATCAATGCTATTTATTTTCTTGGTTAAGGATTTGATTATTCCTATGGGGTAAAGGATAGGATAATTATAAGCCACAAGGCTTCAGCCTATTTCTTTTTCGGTTACTGTATGATTGAGTACTTTTATGTAAAATGATAATCTATGTTGTTGTTGTTGACCGAAATAAAAATTTGACTTCTTTCACTTCACTTCAAAAGGACAAAATGAATCCAGTACACTGAAGATGTTAACACTGAAGATACTCTGATATTCCTTTAGTGGTTGGATGTTTTACTGATAGTGATTTTGTGGACTGGTCTGCTTCTGAATGTGAGTAAGATCAAAGAACCGGTGGTCAACTTCAGAAGAAAAAGGACAAATGCAGGCATAGGTGTGTACGTGTGTCTATCCTGGGACAAGATCCGGATGTGGTGGAGGAGTACAAGTAGCAGCACAGCCACGTCAACAGCTTGAACACCAACACAGATGATGTGTACAAAAGGGGATGAGCAAGCTCTATTTCCCAGGAAAGCTGAGCTCCTTCAGTGCATGCTGGAAAATGATGAAGCTTTTCCAGCTGTGGTACACTGCAATCAGGAAGGATGGCTTTGTGATTGGCTGCAAACTGAACACTTTTGAAGGCCACCAGAGAGTCTAGGAGATCATCTAATTATTGGGGTTCTCTATGTTATTGTAGGGTCTTTAACCTACAATATAAAGCACCTTGAGACACCTGTTGTTGTGATTTAGAGATATATAAATAAAATTGAATTGAATTAAATATTCATAAGGTTGATTAGACACTGTGCTGTGCTGACTGTTACAGGTCCCTTTGGAGTGAATCACGGCATAGAGTTACACGCAGATGTGATAGAGTACGCCTACCAGAAGCTCGACTCCTTCATTAAAACCAGCGACAGTTTTGACAAGTAGGTTTCTTGACTTGTCAGCAGCATTTTTTTAATCTCCTCCATGGCTTGTTGTGCATTGCTGCTCTCTCACTTCAGATTTGAGTTCTGTGAACCATCCTTTGTGGTGGGAAACTGCTTGGAGATCCCTCCAGAGAGCCGTCAGTATGACAGGGTGTACTGCGGGGCCGGCGTGCAGAAAGAGCATGAGGATTATATGAAGAACCTGCTCAAGGTGGGGGGCATCCTGGTGATGCCTCTTGAGGAAAAGGTTTGTGGTCTGTCTGAGTCTCCATGGTATTTTATGTTACTTTTTAAAATATAAGTGTAACTGGAAATATTCAAGAGATAATCTCTATAAATAAATATCTGCATGTAGTAATGTCACCCTCGCTTTTGGAGCTACAGTAGTGATTACAGGAGCTGCAGTTTTTGGCACACAAACTGATAGTATGAACTCTTCATGTTACTGAATTCAATCAGATGAAAAAAAAAATCATTTATACACACAAACGTATTAAAGGACTACCCTTCTGTTTTATGCAGTTGACCAAGATCACTCGAACGGGACTGAACAGCTGGGAGACCAAAAAGATCATCTCTGTGTCCTTCGCCCCTCTGGTGCTGCCCAAACACAGCACCAACAGCAAACCCAAGACTGTTCCACTACGTGAGTGTCATTTGTCCTTCTTTCATTTCTCGCCATTTTCATTTCCCTGATGTTGACTTGCCATTCTCAACATTTCAGCCAAGTTTGAGGTGCGATCGTTACAGGAACTGGCCCGTATCTGCATCCGCCACACCCTCAGGGTGACCACGGATGGAGGAGACAGCCACTCCCGTGGCCGAGGCTCCTCGTTCAGCGTTGGCCGGGGCCTGGCGGTGGCAGGGCTTCATAAGTATGGGCCTCGTTTCAAACGCAGGAGGGTCCACCGGCGGCACTGCAACGCCCTCGTCCTGGCCACCCGCCAGGTCGTAGCCAGCAGTGGGATTGGTCCTGCTTCCTTGGACAACAACAACAACCAGGGGGCACGAGGAGCGGAGGAAGAGGAGGAGGCAGGAGAGAGGGAAGTGAGGCAGCAGATGAGAGGGGGCAGGAGGGTGGGGAGGGGATCTGGAGGCAGGGCAGTCGTGGTGGAGGAGGAGGAGACGGTGGAGGAGGAGGATGAAGAGGAGGAGCAGGAAGAGGAAGAAGAGAAGGAGACGGGCGAGCTGCTCCGACCCCAGCCCGCTGTGAATGTCCTGAGAGAAAGGATCCTGGGCCTGCCGCTACCCGAGCCTCTGAAGATGTACCTGCTGTACTACAGAGAGAAATGAGCTGCAGCCAGGTCCCGAGTCAGAGTCCAGAGCTGGAATCTTGCAGGGGCTAAAGCCTCTGTTCCAATCCCACCACCTCCTGTACAGGCAGGACGATACACCTTACTGACCCCAAGCTCCGCCACGGGTCTGTTTCTCTCTTTTACCTGCCCTCATAGTCGCCATCATCCATCCTGTTTCTGCCCCCTCTTTTTCCCGCTGCTCTTTACTCGAGTCATTTTCTGGTGCTGTGAAAAGTCAGCTCCGTACGTCCAGGGGAGGGGGAGGGAGGGTTTTCCATTTGTAAACTTTGGACCTCCTTTGGGGTGCAAAAAGACAGAAATTGGTATAAAATAAACCATTTATGAATTAGCTCTGCAGCTCTAATATTAGAAACAGCAGTTTAACAGTCCACTGTTGCCTGAGTACATAGCTTGTACAGGGGCATCTTAGTGGCACTCAGAGAAGATACAGTCACAGGGTAAACAAGACAACCCAAGATCAAAGACTGTAGCAGAGGGATCGGTTTAGCCACAGCCTGGAACTGATTACAGCTGGAGAGTACAGAATGATGGAGTGGAAGCCAGTTTGTCCACAAGCAGCTGTTATCACTGGGATGATGTCATTTTACTAAAGAAGATTCAGATTAAAGGGTATGAGAACTAAATAGATTTTCTTTGGTGATGTTGTAGCTATAGCAGACAACCGCAAGATAGCGTGGCAGGTTTCTTCCACAGATTTCTAAATAAAATGGGAGCTGTGCCTTTAGCCCCCAGTCCATGATGTAATTTAAGCCCTTAAAGGATAATTGTGGTTTATTTGTTTCTGTTGTGTCTCGACACTAACAGAGATGCTCTAAGAGCCATTTCACTTGCTGTTAATCCCAGTGTAGAGAGAGTAGGCTGCTGCAGAGGATGCTGGTCAGCTACTAGCTTTTTTTACACCTGCTTCTAGAATAAAAACACAACACTGATAATATGTCAGGCTGGAAATCAAATTGTACTCGTCTTTTTTTTCTGTTTTTTTTTTATTTTTAAACAAGGAAACTGGTTCTAGTCTCCTGCTAATACATGCTAATTGGTCAGCTGAGCATTTCTGCCATGCTTCCTTGATGGATTCAAATGTTTACAAATGATAAGTACATACTAGAAGTCTGGGCTAGCATACAGCTGCCTGTGTTGGTACAACTTTCAGTCAAATCAAAGTCTGAGCCCTCGCTTAATTTTTCAGCCTGAGAGGTTGCTGCTTTGAGGAACCCACAGAACTACAATAACCAGGGGAGCACAGCAAATTTAAATAAAACCAGAATTACCCTTTAAATTATCTTATTTTTAAGGCTGACGCTCGGTCATCTTTTCCCTGTGTTTTAAGAGCCTAGTTGACGATCTACTGGGCTGAGTTTTCCTTTATTTTTTTTTTCTTCTTTCTTTCTTTCCTATGCATAGGTTTTATCATACATTTGTCTTCGTCTCCTTGGAGATGAAGCTGACTTTAAGCCTCACATTTGCATCCAAAGGGCAGTCTCACTGTTTTTCTCTGCATCCCATTAACCAAAAGAGAATGACCATAAAATATACTAATATTCCATTTTACATAAAAAAAACCAGCATGATAAAAACACACAAGTAATTATTCTGATGACTGGGTGTGTGCTGTCATGTTCCTTGTAATATTGAGGTTTTTGTGAATGAAATCACTTTTTGAGACTTGAAGTGGTGTGTATGTATGAAACTGGTGTACTTTTTGTTTTGTGAATCATAAGAAAAAGCAACTTTAAACAGGTACTTTAAAATAGAAGATACTTCTTTAATTACCATTTTCCCCACTGTGGACTCTAGTTTGATGGGCATTATTCCTTTGTACTTTACACCTTCTTCTGTGCCAAACTTTAGTTGCATGGACTCAAATCTGGAGTGGGACCAGCAGATCAACAGCAAGTCACTCATCACAAGAAAAATACATTTCTAAAACTACACCACTTCCACTGTTTGGTACGTAAAAATCATCTAAAGCCTTAGATTATTTTTTTTCCATTTGAAGGTTGTTTGCATTCGAATAATCGGTTTTGAAGCACAAGGCAATGCAGAAGGCACTCTGCATCAGTAATACAGTGTATCAGATAAATCATGGATGTGACCACAATAACGGGAATCAGAGAAAATAGTTCCAAGTGTAACGTCACGCTTCACTGTGATTTCTTTTTTTCTACTGCTTGATCTACTTTCAAGTACTGTATGTGCACCATTCCTTTATTCAATACAAATACCATTCTGCTGTGCTGTTGTGCTCCTCTGCTGAATGTATACGATCACACACTTTTTTTTTCTCCTTTTCCTAAAGATCAGTTTGGTGAGACTGACTTGCTTGTTTTTCTGAGTTGAGCTGTAATATTGACCTGCAGATAATAAAGTTCATTATATAAAAGTTGACAGTTTCTTGTGGTTTTGTCAGGTGAGTATTGAGCTTATTTTTCTCTTAGAGAAAAAATGTGAAATATGACAATAATCCCAGAGATAACAGGTTTGCAAATATATGAATTTATATAATATATAATTTAAAGGCGACATGCTAATTTATTGGGGGATTCCACCAGAGCAGGTCCAAAAAACCCTGTTTTACAATCTGGGGAAAACAGGTCACAGCTTTTAATTTAGGGCTTTTCAGTCCCTTTGCTACAGAATTAGAAACCTAAGCACCTATCCATTCAGTCTGCCTTTACAAACACTGAAAGAGTGGGTTTTTCTAACAGCTCACTGAATTTCAGGTAACACGATGCCACTATTGCTGCAAGTCAAGTGAAATTTCTTCCCCTGCTTGACATCAGCTGTATTATTCCAAAGTGGACACATGCAGCAATCACAGTCCACATAAAGTTACAGAGCAGAATCACTGAGTTCTGAGGCTTATAGCTTGGAAAAGTCAGCAATGGTCTAACTCAAAAATTGCATTTCCTACTTAGCGTGTGTGTGTGCGCGTGCGTGTGAATGAAAGAAAATACGGAAAAGTAGAGGGAAGGGTAGGTCCTAATGTGTAACATCACACATTCTTAAATACCCTCAAAGACACACCACAGTACTCCCATTAATTTCTCTTTATTAATGTAAAGACACTAAACAAGTAGAAGACATAGCCAAGTCAGATACATAAGCGCACCAGCAGAATCGTCATATGGCTACAATGACAGCATGTAAAAATTGATCGCAAACAGTCTGGGAGTTTGGATCCAGTGATACAAGATTTTTCAATTAAATTATACATTCACATTTTGTTCACTAACTTTCTATGACCGATGAACACAGTCACAACCAAAACATGTTACTCAAGTGTGCTAAAGTCATGCGTATACAGCATTTCAATGTTAGCTCTTATTTTAATATTTATGTTTGTGAAGTACAACTTACAGCTAATGTGCCAATACTGAACCGTGACTCTCTCTGCACAGGCCCACATCAACAACATGCCCCATGCTTTCAACATCCATGTGGAAAACTCATCAACTAAGTGGGGAAAACAAGCCTGTAACTTGCCGAATACAAAGACACATAATATATATATATATATGATGAAAAAAAACAACAACATTTCAACATTAAATTACAGAGCTCCAAAAATAAAATAACAACAATCTATTTTCAAGAAAAAGAATGAATAAAAAATTATATCTACATTTGTATATAAAAACCATAGGATTGTAATAAGTTAGACTTTTTCAATATGGAAACTCATGTGTTTCTTACAGATCTAAAAGTGACTAAGGATTGCCTTTAAACAAGTTATATTCATTACAGTATCTAAATAGATACGCAGGCATGGGTCAAACAGCAGAGAGATCCTTGAGGTACCCTGTGAGGTCGGACCCCAACTTTAAGTCGGTGGTTTGAAAAGAGGGGGGGGGTTGGGATAAATGTAAATACACGTTAGTTAAAAAATTTTTCCTCGTTTTCTCCCCGATTGCCACGACTTAGGAAAACAATTTTCAAAAAAAAAAAGAAAAGAAAAAAAAAGTCACATACTTTTTTATTGCACAGAGGTAGAGTTAGGGCTACCTAGACCTCACAGGGATTGTTAGAGACATAGCCCTGATGGTTTACAAGTCTTCAACTCACAAACTGCACACATCACAAGTATTTTAAAAAGATTTGCCACTTGACCCACGCTTGCTGAAATGACACAGTAGGTTGGAAAACCCTGCATGGTAGCAGCGAGCAGAGAGCGCACCCCTTCACGGTTAAGAATATGGGGAACAGAGAGCAGCAGAGAGGCAGGCTGAACCATGACGGTTAAAACTGCATATTGTCCACCTGGAGGCAAATGTTGAATGGTGTGTCTGTGGGGGTTTAATGTTCTTTTACACTCACACAAATACCAAGGTAGATAAAAATAAAAATCACAAGGAAAATATGTTGACCCTTCATCTGTCCATCTTTGCAGTGGTGCTTATCCAAATGACCCAGGATGCCCCCGACTGAACTTCACGCTCTTAACGATTCTCTGATCCTGGAATGAATTTGTAGATGAGCCGACGAAGACTGGGAGGCCTGTGTGTGCACGGCTCAAATGAAGGAGCAGAGACTGAGGATGCAGATTAAGGCACCATGGAACCCTGACAAATCTGAGGCACATTCCAGGACAGTACTTTTGACGTGGCTCAGGCTGTAGTTCAAGCTGATCTCTGGTCTGGTGGCCAACTGCTATGTCATGCAACCTAGAAACCGTCCACAGAGGGTACATGTGTCGGGCTCTCCCCCCATGTTCCCCACCTCCCTTGTGTGTCTCAGGAAGAACAGCATCTACTGATTACAGCAACTCGTGACTGAGTCCAGATCTGGAGCATGCTTTATTTCCTGACCTGCACACTTGCAATCATACAGACTTAAAGAAATAGTCCACCGTTTGAGAAAGTTTGCTTATGTATTAGTGTGAAATCTGTACGCTACATAAACCACAAGCAGAAACTAAGAAGCTTAGCTTGGCTCAGCTGAAGAACAAAAACAGTTCTAAGGTACTCAATCATAATATGTCGTGTGTATTTTTTTTCCAATAAATATTTCATTTTAAATGTGTTTGTGCTCATTTAGAAAGAGTGACATCACATAGTTTGAGCTCTGACTGCTATTAGTAAACCTTTCAGTACTGTCTACAGCACATGCAGCTTTACAGCTGAGGGATGCGGATTGTTCATGGTAAGCTACCAACTAGCTTGTGAATCATCACGACATAAAGTTAGCCACAGTATGGCAAAGGTACTGTGGCACTGCATTACAAGGGAAATGTAACTATTTAATAACTTAAAATGTGCTGACTGGGTAACAAATCCAATAACATCACTTTTAAAGGGAAGTAATCAAAGCAAAAGGCTACAACCATTTCCTCTTTTGACACTGGTCGCATTTTCACATGCAAACAGGCTTCGCTATGTGCATGCCTTTGGTTTCAGAACTGAAAAACATTTTGGTGAGATCCTACTTAAAAGCTCTTTTTGGCTTGAGAATTCAACTTGACTAATAATTTACTTGTTCTTATTGCTTTTGTGTTGTGCTGAGCTAGATTTGACACCGATATTCAGGTTGTACAGAGTAACATCCATTAGGTTGACTGGATTTACCAAAAACAATTAAATGTAAACACCAACATTTTATTTGGTAATTGTAACAGACTAACTGCTTTGCAGTTTGTTTATTATTCAGTTTATAATTTATTAACTAGATTCTATGTCTGCATTTGCATAGTTTTGCCTTTTCAGCTGAGCTGACATGCTCCCTATTAGAAATTTAGTACGAGAATTTTTGAAATTCAAATGGCAGTTTCACCAGCTATGTCTAAAGCCGATCACTTTCTGCTTCACACTTCAGCGTAAAGGTGGTAAAAATTCTTAACGCTTCTCTTTTGTAAGTGTATTTGCCAAAATGTGCAACTATTCCTTTAAGACTGAAGCCAGCACATGCAACCACACGCAATCTTAAAGCTCCTCTAAAGCAACAATTAAAGTCGTGGATAAAAACAGAAAACAAACAAACCCATTCAGACAGTGATTCAAAGATGCACAGACATGCAGCCAGATGTACAACACCACATTCACACACACACAACTATGTTAGTGCCAGGTTCAGAGCTCTCAGCCCCCTCCCCCCACTACCACACACACATGTCCACATTTACAGTAACATGAAGGACATCTAACACACATCTAGGAAGATATGAAGTAGTGCAAGGGAAGGTTAAGCCCACCTTTACTTTTTTGTACGTTAAGAACATTGTGATGCGTGTCTCACACACACACACACACACACACACACACACACACACACACACACACACACACACACAAAATTACTGACATTCATCAATATCTAGGGAACTGTAAAAGCAGTGCAGTATAATGTCATGCATAGCTGCTATTGTTTTGTTGTATTCAAGAGATCAGTTAACAGTGGTGTAGTTAAAAACTAGAAAGCAGCATTAATCTTTTTTTATACCCACCCTCTAAAGGTCATTCCCAATGTGGACAGGTGCAAAACAGGTTGGCAGGCAGTGACAGTAGCAGTAGGAACCATCACTTTGGCACCAGGCCACGGGATTGGGGATAAAGAGGGGATCCTGGGCTGGAGGGGCTGTATGAAGAGGTCGGGGTACTCGACTTCTTGCCTGTTCTTGGTCGTCTAAAGGAGAGAAAAGATTGGCATAGAGTTAGAAAACCTTTTGGTGTCACACCATCAGTGAGTTTATGCTGTTTACAGGGTTCATCTGTCACATATCAAAGATTTGCAGAGTCTTTAACAGGGTAAATCATTTCCTCTGAATGCAAATTTACAATCTGCTGTCTCCTTCCTTTTGTGTTGTGTTGTACAATTCTGGACAGAAATGAAACAAAGAGGAAGAGATTATTTTGTACAACAAGCCAATGTAAAGCTGTTGCAACATGGTGGGTGTAAAATATTACCAAAAAAAAAAAAAAAAAAAGCACTACTTTCTTAACAGGATGCGGCACTCGAAGGTGAATATAACTTGTGGTACTGTTGCTTACCCTGACTTTGGCTTCTTGAGGCTGCCGCTAGCACCAGCAGGCAGCATTTGTCCCAAGCTGCTGTGAAAGCTTGAGGCATCTACCTCGATCTCATCCTCATCCCGAAGAGCATCCTCCAGAGCTGCCGCCAGCTTTGGGGCGATAACTGGCTCCTGGTACTCTTTAGAGGTCCGTGCAGGAATGTCCATATCCAGCATTATGATGTTCTCAGCCTAGAACAATGACACAGAATCACATTCATCTGGGAAAATTCAGTTATATACAAATGTGGTCAGAAGATTTACACATGTTGGGAAGGTCTCTTAGAGACTTTTATAAACAGCTGCAGATCATCAGTTCAAACTCCTGTATGCAAGTATAAGTTTGCCAAGATCTTGAAGAAGACCAGCTGTTTAAGAACAACCCAGGAACCACCATGCCTCGGGCCTACTGTGAATTGGAAACTACTAGAGCACCAGTGTGAAAATAATATGTTTAATAACCAGTAAAGTATTTGCAATGAGCTCAATCTTAAACCTGTGCAGCAGTAACGTTAATCTTTTAAATACTGACAACTGCCATTGCTACGTCTCAGCCTAACTTTAAAAAGTTAGGCGTACTGGCACAAAAGTTAGGCGCACACAAATTTTATAATAATTTATATAATATAACGTGTTTTTCTGGATACACTGTGCCTTTTCAGCTTTCAAAGATTGATGACACCGTGTCAGAGCACTGGCTATGAATTTCAGACGGATCAGGCCTTAACTTAACAGAAAAGTTAGCAAT